>NC_135662.1:82802008-82819508 GCF_964188315.1 Podarcis muralis
ACAGCATTAAGATTTTATTATGTTTAGGAGGAGGGAGGCATGCAATGTCTACTGTTTTGCCAGGAGGAAAAACTTCATTGCTTCATGCTTGGTTTGGTACTGAGGAAAGGGTCGTCTTTGCAAACTTTTTTTTTCCTTGTTGGGAACAATAATCTCTGAGGGCCTTGGTGGTGGTAGTGGCTGCTATGGTTATTTATTGAATTTCTTACCTGTCCTTCACCATCAGTTCCCAAGGCAGCTTACAATATAAAAATGTTAATATCACTATACCTTTAAAGCACATTCAATATGCATTTTCATTCTCTAAGAATTCTGGGAATTGTAGTTTGTTAACGGTTGCTGAGAATTCTAACTCTACAAGGGGTAAACTACAGTACCCAGAATTCTTTGAGGGAAAGAACGTGCTTTAAATGTATTTTAAAGGTATTGTGTGTAAAAAGGTAAAAGGTAAAGGTACCCCTGCCCGTATGGGCCAGTCTTGCCAGACTCTAGGGTTGTGCGCCCATCTCACTCTAGAGGCCGGGAGCCAGCGCTGTCCGCAGACACTTCCGGGTCACGTGGCCAGCGTGACAAGCTGCATCTGGCGAGCCAGCGCAGCACACGGAACGCCGTTTACCTTCCCGCTAGTAAGCGGTCCCTATTTATCTACTTGCATCCGGGGGTGCTTTCGAACTGCTAGGTTGGCAGGCGCTGGGACCGAACGACGGGAGCGCACCCCGCCGCGGGGATTCGAACCGCCGACCATGCGATCGGCAAGTCCTAGGCACTGAGGTTTTACCCACAGCACCACCCGCATCCCACACAGCCATCAAAATGATCAAGGGTCCACAAACCAAGCCTTGTGAGGAACGGTTGAAGGTGCTGGGCACGTTTAGCCTGGAAAAGAGGAGACTGAGAGGAAATATGATAGACATCTTCAAATATCTCAAGGGCTGCCACATGGAAGATGGAGCGAGGTTGTTTTCTCCAGCTCTGGAAGTAGAACTCAGACCAATGGATTCAAGTTGCAAGAAAGGAGATTCCAACTATTATTATTATTATAAATTTTATTTATACCCCACCCTCCCTGGCCAGATCTGGGCCAGTAAAATTACAATAAAAACAAAATAGAAAAAATAAACAAACCCAATTTAAAATACGGGTTAAAATACAATTTAAAATGCAGCCTTATTTTAAAAGTAGCCCATAGATCAAAACCATAAGGGGAAAGAAACATAAGGGTCAGACTGAGTCCAAACCAAAGGCCAGGCGGAACAGCTCTGTCTTGCAGGCCCTGCAGAAAGATTTCAAGTCCCGCAGGGCCCTAGCCTCTTGTGACAGAGCGTTCCACCAAGTCGGGGCCAGTACTGAAAAGGCCCTGGCCCTAGTTGAGACCAATCTAACCACCTTGCGACTTGGGACCTCCAAAGTGTTGTCATTTGTGGACCTTAAGGCCCTCTGCGGGGCATACCAGTAGAGGCAGTCCCATAGAACTTTCTGACAGTAAGACTTGTTCGACAGTGGAACGCACTCCCTTGGGAGGTTGTGGGTTCTCTTTACTTAGAGGTTTTTACGCAGAGGTTAGATGGTCATCTGCTATGAATACTTTAGCTGAGATCCCTGCATTGCAAATGACACTTCATGTTGCACCAGATTTGGCTCAATGGCAGTCAATTTTGAACACGGTTTGGAATAGGAGTCATATATGTCGGCATAGCTTCCTCCACCTTTTTATATTTTAGATTACTCAGTTAGATGCTTATTTCTTATTTTTTTTCAAATGAACCACTGTGGCCGATTTGTGAGAATCACCAAACTTTAAAAACTGCAGGTGACAATCTGAGAGCTGTAGGCATAATCACCCTCAACTACAGGGTAATTGAGCAGGATAGCAATGTAGGGAAGACATATTTTCTGCCAAAGCACCATGCCAAGCTATGAAAAGCTTCTGATAAGACTTTAGTGTGCTTTGAGCTTCTACTCCAGAACACTGACTCTTCAAAATCTATTGTGTGCTAACTTCTTGGTACTGGGAACGTAATGACAGAGCAATGCTACTGAAGTGAAGCACTATGTTTACGAAGGTAATCAATAGCATGATTAACTTGGTAAAGTAGAAGGCTGATCAATCTTATTATTGATCAGTTTAACAAATGCATTAGAGTGTCTGTGTAGTATGGCTACATGTGTCAATGGCAGGCTACATGCGCATTGAACTAGTCAAATTGTCTTGCTATAGATGCACATAGTATTGAACAGAACAAGAGCCAAAGGCATCAGAAATTTGTTCGTTTACTTGTTTGTTTGTTTTGTTTAAACATTTCCATTATGTCACTCACTGTCAGTTTTCAAGGTGGTTTCGAACACTGGAAGTAAAAGTTGGCTCAGCATTCCTTCAGTTTATCTGTTCACGCAGCAATTATGGCATACGCGGGTGGCGCTGTGAGTTAAACCACAGAGCCTAGGACTTGCTGAGCAGAAGGTTGGCGGTTCGAATCCCCGCGACAGGGTGAGCTCCCGTTGCTCTCTCCCAGCTCCTGCCAACCTAGCAGTTCAAAAGCACGTCAAAGTGCAAGTAGATAAATAGGTACCACTCCGGCAGGAAGGTAAACAGTGTTTCCGTGTGCTGCTCTGGTTCGCCACATGATGCTGGCCACATGACCTGGAAGCTGTACGCCGGCTCCCTCAGCCAATAAAGCAAGATGAGCTCCGCAACCCCAGAGTCGGCCACGACTGGACCTAATGGTCAGGGGTCCCTTTACCCTTTACCTTTATTGCACAGCAAGCAGCATGCTGTTCGACAGCAGTCAACAATTTGCAGATCAACTAGTCTCTTGAGTGGATGTTGTTGTTGATGATGATGATGATGATGATGATATGTTATTGAACTACATCATACTCAAAGGAGAACCACTGAAATCATGGGCTTAGGATAGTCATGACCAACTTAAGTCCATGGTCCCAATGGTCTGCTCTGTTACAGTTTTCGCAAGCAAAATCCCTGATCTGGACCGTGTGCAGAGTAGAAATGAATTTGCTCTCAACCACAAGAATGAGTTTCAAAGCTGTACTGGAAACAGTCTTAAACTAGTTACAAATAAGCAGTGGCAAAAATACAAAGTAACACATTGCTCTTAAACAAACTAGCATGGCAGTCCTGTCTTCTTTTGGGGCTTTAATACAGTTCAATAAACTTTCATTTCTCTGGTCCCAGAGCAAAAGATCTTAAGCAATTTGCTTGTTCATCATCACAGAGATTGGCCACTACATTCACTACTGCTTCTGCTGGTTCCATTGCTGACGAAGACAATGAGTTCTTAGGTTTCATCTTCCTGCAATGAGAAATTTCTGCTTGGCTTTCTGGTGATGAGTCAGCAACTACCCTAAAAACTTAAGCAGAAACATCCAACATTTTTTGCTGCATTTGCTAGAGTGAAACCTCCTGCCAAATGCAAACTTCTCTACTTTGCAAATGCTAACTTTTCCATAAGTTTTTCCAGACTTTAATCCATATAAGCATTACATTTTATGTATATTAAACTAATATATTTAACACACTCTGAGTATTACTTAGTTGGATAACATTTATGATAATGATGATTGACTTCTTCTCTATTGCCAACACATTAAGTAAAAAATGGTGTGACATTATTTTCAGGGAACATGCTGTTAGGAACACAATATTAAATAATCACTGGAGATTTTAAAGGAATGTACACATCTATTTACTCTGTTTTGAATATATTCTTAAATAAGAATTCAGGGTGATCTACAAAAACTCAGTGAAACATTAGAAATACAAAACCATTCCATTTAAAATTGCACATTATCAATCCATCACTAAGGTACAGCATTGAAAAACATCACATTGATACTGAACACCCCAATCTGTTCCAAAGGCCTGGGTAAAGAAACTGCCTTCAAAAGATGCTGAAATATCAACACTGAGGACGACAACCACAGGGGAAGGGAACCACAGGTGTGGTGCCACCACTAAGAAGGCCCTTTTCCTCAGCAGTGTACAAAAGGTTGTGCCCATTGGCAAAATCTTAAAGCCTGGGCTAGCAGATATCAGAAAATATACTTCTTCAAATATTTGAGACCAAGTCATTCTAGTCTTTATTTATCCATGTCAAAACATTGAATTTTGCTCAGAAACGGTGATAATAATCATAGTAATAATAATAATTTTTTATTTATACCCCGCCCATCTGGCTGGGTTTCCCCAGCCACTCTGGGCGGCTTTCAACAAAATATTAAAATACAGTAACGCATCAAACATTAAAAGCATCCCTAGACAGGGCTGCCTTCAGATGTCTTCTAAATGTCTGGTAGTTGTTGTTCTCTTTGACATCTGGTGGGAAGGCGTTCCACAGGGCGGGTGCCACTACCGAGAAGGCCCTTTGCCTGGTTCCCTGTAACTTGGCTTCTCACAGTGAGGGAACTGCCAGAAGGCCCTCGGTGCTGGACATCAGTGTCTGGGCTGGATGATGGGGGTGGACACCCTCCTTCAGGTATACTGGACTGAGACTGTTTAGGACTTTAAAGATCAGCACCACACTTTGAATTGTGCTCAGAAAGATACTGGAAGCCAATGTAGGTCTTTCAAGACCAGTGTTATGTGGTCTCGGCGGCCACTCCCAGTCACCAGTCTGGATTAGTTGTAGTTTCCGAGTCACCTTCAAAGGTAGCCCCACAGAGAGCACATTGCAGTAGTCCAAGCGAGAGATAACCAGAGATTGCACCACTCTGGTGAGGCAGTCTGCGGGCAGATAGGGTATCAGCCTGCGTACCAGATGGAGCTGGTAAACAGCTGCCCTGGACACAGAATTCTCCCCATTTGTATCCAGAGTAGATTCTACTGATGTCAGTAGGTTTGTTGTTGTTGTTTAGTCATTTAGTCGTGTCCGACTCTTCGTGACCCCATGGACCAGAGCACGCCAGGCACCTCTGTCCTCCACTACCTCCCGCAGTTTGGTCAAACTCATGCTGGTAACCTCGAAAACACTATCCAACCATCTCATCCTCTGTCGCCCCCTTCTCCTTGTGCCCTCCATCTTTCCCAGCATCAGTGTCTTCTCCAGGGAGTCTTCTCTTCTCATGAGGTGGCCAAAGTACTGGAGCCTCAGCTTCACGATCTGTCCTTCCAGTGAGCACACAGGGCTGATTTCCTTAAAAATGGATGCGTTTGATCTTCTTGCAGTCCATGGGACTCTCAAGAGTCTCCTCCAGCACCATAATTCACCATAATGTCAGTAGGTACTTAGACTTATTCATTGTAGTAGAAGCTCCTGGCTTCTGAGAGCTGGACTGTGGAAGCATTAAATTATATGTTTAATGTACGTAAAATGTTGGGGAGCCTATTCCAGAGCCCTGGTGTTTTTTCACTCTAGGGTAGGGCAGGCTGTGTCTTGTGACTGGCTCACGAGGTATTTTTTCCTAACTCATGTAACCTGAGCTTCTCTGCTACTATCAACAGGGAAGCTATGTGTTGTGTTGGTTCTTTGGGTGGTGTTTGTCTGTATGTGTTACAACAACAGAGAGACACACAAGCTGTTTTTGCTCTCCAGAAGCGTGAACTTACTCTGCGATCAGAGGAAGAGATTTCCTGGACTTAAGAATACTGATGCCCATTACTAATATGCAATGTGGCATTTTGTTGTTTCGCAACTGTTAATGTTTGTAACGAAAATTTTAAAAAACCAAGTTCTGCAAGTAAAGCTTTAGAAGTTATTTATTGTGGTAAAGAGGACTCATTTCTACATGAGAATCAGATCAGAGACTTTCCATTGGCACTTTATATTCTAACAGGAAGTTCTGGAGCAAAAGGGGTTGGAAAACAAAAGAGAGGAAAACGGAATAAGCCATCATGAGAAAATTGCTGGAAGGAATAGAAGAGGACAAGGATGCCAGAATAAAATAAGAACAGCAGAGGCACAAAACGAACAAAACAAATGAGGAATTAGAAATATCGAAAGCATTTTGGAAATCTGATAGAGATGAGGCAATAAGTGTTGGGACAACAAAATATTAACAGAATGGTACAAAGGAAACTGGATTCCACAGTGATGATGATGTTAATAATAATAATAATAATAATAATAATAATAATAATAATAATAATTAATAATTTATTATTTGTACCCCGCCCATCTGGCTGGGTTTCCCCAGCCACTCTGGGCGGCTTCCAACAAAGATGAAAAATACACAAAAATGTCACATATTAAAAACTTCCCTGAACAGGGCTGCCTTCAGATGTCTTCTGAATGTCAGGTAGTTGTTTATCGCTTTGACATCTGATGGGAGGGCGTTCCACAGGGCGGGCGCCACTACCGAGAAGGCCCTCTGCCTGGTTCGCTGTAACTTGGCCTCTCGCAGTGAGGGAACCGCCAGAAGGCCCTCGGTACTGGACCTCACTGTCCGGGCAGAACGATGGGGGAGGAGACGCTCCTTCAGATATACTGGACCGAGGCCGTTTAGGGCTTTAAAGGTCAGCACCAACACTTTGAATTGTGCTCGGAAACGTACTTGTTTCCTTTGGTTTTCTCAAAAATTCTAAATTGTGATGTGATGGTTATTGACACCAATATAGGCAATAAATGGGGATAAAAGTGGTAGTTATAGTCACATTATCTATCTAACCATTTGGCACATATTCAGGCCGCCAAGTCTTCCTGTTTTGAGAGGTTTCTGCAATATCCATTCTGTCCTCCTCCTCCTCTCCACCTGCCTGCCTCTCTTTCTCCCAGAGTGGGGTACAATCCAGCAACTCAAATGACAGGCAATCCAGTCAGGGCTTAGTTTAAAGTCACAGCAAGGCTTCAGTCGACTCTGCCATATGTATCAAGCAGAGTTGCTCCCCTCCACCCCACGCTCATCAAAGCATTAGCAGGAACATTTGTCAAATTCTCTCATTTTAAATTCTAAAGCATAGAAACTCATCTGTTTTCAAGCACCACCCCTCGACATAGGCGTTTGATCTATCAATCCCCTTTGAGAAAACCTTGAAGTCAGGTGGTTTTCTATCATATTAAGGAAGGGCAAATATGCTATCCACCTTGAATAAAGTAAAAGAGGGGAGTAACAGGCCCATTAGTTTACCTTTGATCACAATTAACATTACCCTTCTCCATTACCATTACCATTTATGGAGATTGTCAGGCTTCACTTTCAGTATGTCTATACTAGGAAAGGTAGCACGTTTGAGTTCGGGCACAAAAAAGTTTGGATTCCTGCATTATGGGGGTTGGATTTGATGACCCTCACGGTCTCTTCAGCCTTGCAGCATACTATGTGAGACTTACAAAAGAAGCAAGAGGACAATGATGCCATTGATCCCTCAACATCCCAGAGCCTTCATATCATGTGGAGGCCATTGATATGTTGAGTTCTCAAAGTCAGTGGTGCAGGTGAGTTGTTTAAAGTCTAGGCTTAACTGCCTTTTAATGGTGATGTGTGATGTTTCAGTTACTTCAAAATGTGGTCAGCCCTACACTCCTGCTCATTCTGCTGATCAAAATACCGCCACTGATCAAAATACTGATCGGAAATCATATTAAACCTAGACAATTTGGGTTCCATTTCAGGCAGGACTCCACGCAAAAACAGAACCCCAATTTCTGGCGTTAATGTGGACACTCTGAGTGACTCAGACCATGGAATTCAATTTTAAAGTAAAGGCATGGTTTAGAGCCATGGATAAGAACATTTCTGCATATACGACAAACAGGACTTGTCTCCTCCAGCCTGTTTTTATCAAAACAATAGTTGGAACATTTGTCAGATTCTGTCGTTATGAATTTTAAAGCAGAGAAACTCATCTGTTTTCAAGCACAACTTCTTGGCCTAGACTGTTACTCAATACGACCATTTCTTTCCCGCTACAGGAATGGTAATCCTTAATCCTGCATTTTAAAAAGCTAAAACCAACAATTATGGTACAATTCAGCCAATGTTAAACACCTAACTGCTGCTGCTGTTGTTGTTTCTACAATAGAGATTTGAACATTGCTTAATTCTCTCATTGAACTCAGCAGGATGGAAGAGTACTGAACTTGGATGAGATTGTGCTCCTCAATTTTATTTCCATATTTACTTTTGAAATTATTCAACTTGCTCCCCCCCCCCCCCCCGTTAAATGAAACACGCAAAATGGCATGTATTCCTCCCCTGCCCAAGAAGGAAATGAAATGCTTGATTAGAAACAAATCTTGTATTAAAGTATAAACAAGGAAACAGATTTAACATCAAGATTTAAGGGATGTCCTAATAAACACCTGTGCCTTCACCAGGCAGTTAAATTTCAGTGAAGGAAGTTGGACAAAGGGTTTGTAGGGCGCAGTATGGCCTTGGCTCAATCTCTTAACCAAATGTAAGCCTTAAAATGGAGGCGGTGGGAAGGAGGAATCCAACACAGGGATCACTCTTTAGAACTATGCCTGACTCCTTCCAAATAAATGCAGTTTGCCTTGTTGTTTAATCCATGCATCATCATCCTGTACAACTGTACCCTAAGAATGTAATGAATTCAGTTCTCTATTGATATTATTGCGTTGGTCCATAGGCCAGGGCTCTTGCTCCCCCTCGCCCCCTTTTCAGAGGGCATGAGCAAACTTGCCCCCCTGTTGTGTTATTTTCTGCGGGGCTTTCTTGCCCTCCCTGACTTCCAATGATCAATACACTTTGTTGTGGGCTGGGAGGTGGAGGCGGACGGGGAGGAGAAAGAGACGAGAGAATGGCAAACTCTGGCAAAGCCCGCTCAGCCGAAAACCTCCCATGAATAAAGCACTTAAGATGTAGACTGTATAATTAAGTGAGGACCTGCACTCCAGTCTCCCGTTGCACAGAGGCGGGTTATTAAGATGAGCGAAACACGCTATCATTATCCGGTAAAGAGTATGATGATTGGCTGCTCTGTGTCAGGCCTCTGGTGGCTGGCTTTGTCACAAATGCGGAAAGGAGAGTTCACTTTCTGTCAAAACTGGCTTTGCCAAATGTTATCATTTTAAAGGCCGTGAAAGAGAGGGAGCTGGGCCTAGGGGTATACACAGCCCCATATGCTGGTGACAGAGATACAAGTGTAATTCTAGACTATTAGAGTGACATATAAGATCGTTTCTGCCCCAGAACATGAGACAGCTGAGGGGATTATGCAGGACAGGCTGTCATGCAATAAAATTTTCAGAAATCTGTTAACCCCAGCTCAGACCCAGTGAATATTTTATTGCTGAACACTGTGGAAAAGGGATATTTATTAACTATAGAAAGGTATAGCCAAGAGGCTGGGTGGATGGAAGGTTACAGAGAGCCAAGCTCACTTGATATTGTACGGCAGAAGGAACAGAATGACAATGGAGGGTGTGTGTGTGGAGAATATCTCTTCAACGTGTCAGGGAATATTTGCATCTGAGGCAGAAATCACTCATAATAAATAGGTGACATTGAAATCCGAATGGGAGGAGGGAGGCCATTTGCTCTTAAGGCAAAGTGCAGTCCCTGTGGCATTCAGTAGTAGATACCATACGCATTCAGATGTGCAATGTATTTGACAGAAACCACAGCAGCTTCAGGAGATGTTCTGGCAAACCCAGGATGTGCTCATTTGGTGTCGGTGACTTTATGTGAACTGAGACTGTGGCACTCTTCAATTTCAGAGAAAAAGAACTGGCATGATTGTTGATCTCACCTACTGTTCTTTTGCAGCATCGCTCTATCAAAAAGGTTTTGCTGTGTGCCAAAAGGCAGGTGTCAGGGGCTCAGGAGCAGAGGCACAGGAAAGGGAGGAAATAGAGAGCGAGGGGGAGGAATCCGAAGGAAATGTTAGCGATGACAGCGGTCCGAGGTCTCTGAGTCTTTCCAGCGAATCGGAAGATTCACAGAAAGGGGCTCCCATGGTCAGAGCAAGGGGGGTGCCTAGGGGGACACCCCAGGAAGAAGGGGCCAGAGGGGACTCAGAGAGCAGCAGTTGGAAATCAGGACCAGCTTCCCCACCAGAGCGCAGTAGGGGGGAGGAGTCCCCGGTATCAGGACCAGGAGGCTCACCGCCAGCAGGAGGAGAGGAGTCAGGATTGGCCACGCCTCCATCGGAGAGCGAGGAAACGGTCAAGAGGAAGGTTGAAGGCTGGGCGCGCGCGCCAAGTTCAAATGTACAGGAGGGCGGCGCAGTTGGCAGCCTGGATAGGGAGCCAGGTCCCAAAGCCCGCCGAAAGGAGGGGGAGGAGTCAGGGGGGTCAGCGTCAGAAGAGTCCAGAAAGGAGGAGACCCCGGGGGGCAGAAGGACCCAGAGGAGAAAGGAGAGACGGAAGAGGTGGAGTAAGGTTAGAGTCTTAAGCTGGTGTACAGGGGGTGGAGACTCAGATGGAGCTTCGCCGGTCTAGCCTCTAAGACGTAGAGCTGGGGCACTGCGGCTTGGAAATGGAAACTGTACTTCAATAAAGACTTTTGTACATTACTACCGGCTAGCGTGGGTCCTCTGTGAGCTGGGACCTGGAGCCAGCTCTGACAGCAGGCATTAATGACTAACCTCTAACTAAACTCATACAAATCAGGGCTGCACCAAATATTATCCAGCTGTGTATTTTATGCCACACACACCCTGGGGCCGTGGTCTACACTAGTAATTTTCTCTCCCAAAAATGACTGGTGGCATTATTACTATTATTATGTCTGCTGGCTGTTGCTGCTTTCATAACTCGCTCTCCAAGGCTGCTTCAGGTTCTTCTTTCTTCCAAGTGAGTGATCCCACATAGCCTGAGAGATGATGTCACAGTCCTTTGTAGCTTGTCAGAGCTGGCGACATGATGACATCAGTGAGGGAAAGTAAGGAGAAGTCAGAGTGAACAGCACTAAAATAAATAACTGAAATTTTATCTCTCTCTCTCTCTCTTTTGGCAGTGCCAAGCATGTTCATTTTTTTTATTTTAAAGGAAGCAGTTTTCACCAAGCCCTGATAAATTAATGTAATTGAAATTCTGAACAATAAATAACTATATTATAGCTTTACTATGCATAATATGAGCATGCAGAACAAATGAGCACAACGTTGATTCTTTTATTCTTGACTGTATTTTTTTGTTTTTGTATTTCTGTTTGTGTACTTCGCTACACAGGTTTATGTTTCCTGCCAAAATACATTGTGTAGCTTTAAAAAAATGCTCTGCTTCCTATTTTTTAAAAATGCATAATTTCAATCCTTTCTCAGACAAATTAATACCCCCCTTTAAAGAAACTAACCACACGTATGTCATTAGCAGCATTTATTCTCTGATTTTCTTTTTTTAAGTCGATACATTTCCCATTGCAGAGTTTTAACGCAAGTGGCTACAATTACATGTGATCGCATTCAGCCAACAATGTCACAAAGGTCAGCAGAGAAAAATAACATGATATGCTATTTCAAAACTGCCAACATCTGAACGTGGAGACTAGGGTGTAAGAGGAGCCCAGGGGGGGCACGTGGAGAACAAAAGCAGCCCTTCTGCTAATTGACTGAAAAATTAGCCAGGTTCCCCTGTGGGAAGCACACAAGACTACAGCAGATGGAGGCGGCTTGGACACTGTGGTGCAGAAAACTCCTCGAAAACCTGCTGTGAATATGCCCGCAATTATGGGTCACAACACTTTCCCTTGTTTAACAGAGCACAAGGAGCAAGACAAACAGAGGGGTAGCCAAATGGGAAAGGTGATAACCTATTAAAAATCAGGCAGTTAATCTCTTATTTTAACTGCTAAATAACTGGAATTCCTTGAAGGCCTGAGATCCATGTGTTGTTTTACAGACAATAGTAAAGCCACCTCGGAGCCATTTATTTCAATAGTCTGGGACCACTGATGCTTGCTGTTTCTGTCTTTTATTTACTGTAGGATTGACAGCCCATATTACCATAAAGACTGCATGAGGAGATACAGAAATGGCCCAGCACAGAAAGCCAGCTCCCACAGTAGCATTCTCATTTTAATCAATGCCAATGCACTAATAAAAAATTGTGCGTAACTTTTACGTTGGTAGGGATCATACCTGGGTTCCCACTTTGAAATTCAAATGTGCAATGCTGTGCGTGTTGGGTTTACTTCCAGGTAAACATGCATAGGGTTTGTTTCGTTAATCTTTGAATAAATTACCGCAGTGTGCTCAAGGAAATGATTCCCCGGGACTATTGTTCCAAAGCTGCCTTGAAAATTTTTGAAAGCCTGGGACCGCACTGGTGTGGCCCATATTTCAGGGCCCCACGTCCACCTTGATCTAGGCAACATGGCAAAATTACTGAAGCCACAACAGAATAACTTCTGCACCATGGTCAAAAGAGGCTTTACGTTTCAGAAGCCTGCAGTTCTTTGCTCTGTTACTGTGTGTCTCACTCCTTGACCTCCACTTCTAAGTGAAGAGAATGTACCCACAAGGAACTCCCGTATCCAAACTTGTAAAAATGGGGGTGGTTAATATGTCCCTCTGTATGTGAGAAATCCACACGTCTGCCAGAACCGTTGAGGCAGATTATATTTATGTTTCTCATGAGTAGCTGGCATGTGGCTATAAACCCACTGTATGTGGTTTATGGAAATGATTTGTGAGGACGTACTTCTGATACAAAACTGCTCAACATGCCCAACATTGTTTCCATGAGATGCAATTCAGTAACACTTACAAATGCAGTTGTAGAAATGGTTGCCAGATTCTGTCAGGACTCTGCTGGCAGCGTAGTTCGTCTCCCCTGACTGCAAAGTAACTGGAAACAGGACATGAGAGCTACAAGTGTAAGCTGCTGCACAGCTTAGTTTAAGGCTGGATCTCCATAACGCAGGCAGCAGGTGGCAAAAGCTGCGATGGTAGAACTTCAGATTGTGGTACTTCGAATGCTCCCTGAGATGAAAGGCTCCCTGCAAGCAGACAACCAGCCCAGCAGGGAGACATCTAGAATCTTTCTTCCTGGTATCTTAATTTTCTGTTTTCATGAAGCATTTCCGTGGAGAATTATGTTTCCTACTTGCAGCCTAAAGTGGTACAGTGGTACCTCGGGTTACGAACAGTCCTGCTTATGAATGCTTCGGGTTATGAACTCCACAAAACCGGAAGTAGGTGTCCCAGATTGAGAACTTTGCCCCGGGATATGAACTCAATCTGCTTCCAGGGCCACGGGAGGCCGATGTAGGGAATGCGTGCCTTGGGTTAGGAACGATTCAGGTTATGAATGGACTTCCGGAACCAATTAAGTTTGTAACCCGAGGTACCACAGTACACCCTATTCTACCACCATGTTTCTGCTACATACAAGGAGATCCACACAAACCCTCTCATCCCCTGAAAGCATTTGTGATGTCACAGGCAACTGTGGCCTCATCTGGCCTATACATTGAACACCCTGTTATACCACTTAGACAGTGGTAGCTTCTCCGCAAGAATCCTGCACCCTGTAGTTGAAGAGTGCCAAGAGTTGTTAGAAGACCCCGGTTTTTGTCACATATGTACGGTCAATCCCTCTTCCCAGGGAACTTTGAGAATTGTTGCTCTGCAAGGGGAATAGGGGCCTTCTAACAACTCTCTGCAGGGACACGGGTGGCGCTGTGGGTTAAACCACAGAGCCTAGGACTTGCCGATCAGAAGGTCAGCGGTTTGAATCCCCGCGACGGGGTGAGCTCCCGTTGCTCGGTCCCTGCTCCTGCCCACCTAGCAGTTCGAAAGCATATCAAAGTACAAGTAGATAAATAGGTACTGCTCCAGTGGGAAGGCAAACGGCGTTTCCATATGCTACTCTGGTTCGCCAGAAGCGGCTTAGTCATGCTGGCCACATGAGCCAGAAGCTGTACGCCGGCTCCCTCGGCCAGTAAAGCGAGATGAGCGCCACAACCCCAGAGTCGGCCACGACTGGACCTAATGGTCAGGCGTCCCTTTACCTTTTTAACAACTCTCTGCAGTGGTAGAGGAAGAGGGGGTGCGGTGGGGGTGGTTCAACCCAGGTGTCATCCCTTCGGGGGGTGACATTCAACACACCGCACGCCTGTGACTCCCAAGCCTACCCCAAGGGGAAGGGGGGAGTTGTACTGCTTTGCCGGCGGCATTCTGCCTTCCCCCTTCATTTTGACAGCTGGGGGAGGCTTGGTAGTCGCGGGCGGGTGCAGTGGCGTAGCGTGGGTTGTCAGCACCCGGTGCAAGGCAAGTAATTTGCGCCCCCTAACCCGTGGATTTGCGCCCCCTAACCCGTGGATTTGCGCCCCCTAACCTGTGGATTTGCCCTAACCCCAGATGTTGCACCCGGTGTGCCCGGCCCCCCCTGCACCCCCCACGCTACACCACTGGGCGGGTGGCACACCAAATG
Organism: Podarcis muralis; assembly: GCF_964188315.1. Taxonomy (NCBI): domain Eukaryota; kingdom Metazoa; phylum Chordata; class Lepidosauria; order Squamata; family Lacertidae; genus Podarcis; species Podarcis muralis. Next base: position 82,816,300 of record NC_135662.1, read on the forward strand.
TCCGCCATCGGCGGCTTGCCCAGCCCACATGGGTGGCTCGCTCTGCCCCTGGCTGCAGTGCGCACGAGACGCTCCGTGCACTCTTGTGGCTATCCCACCCCTGGGAAGGCACCCTCCACCCCTTGCTCCCCTTGGGAGTACGCCCCACCCCCCTCGGGAGTACGCCCGCCTTGGGCAGTGCAGGCATATGCTCCACCACTGACTATCTGCACCCTTAAGAAGTTGCACTTCCCATGAGTCTTTGGGGAAAGCCATGGGTGTTTAAAGTGACATGATAACTCTTTAAATGTGTAGTACGGATGGGGCCTGAGTGGAGCAGGGGTAAGTGATCATTGAATCATAGAAGTGTTGTAGAGCTGGGAGAGACTCAGTGGTTCATTTTATCCACACGGATCCCTACAATGCAGGAATATGCATCTGGTCAAACCCCTGACCTTGGCATTTTCAGCACCGCACTCTAACTAACTGACTTTCAGTGGCAGCCTTGTGTTCTTTGTGAAATGTAGTTGTGCTCTCCTTGCCCATTGCTGGCAAAGCTGCAATTGTTTGGAATGCTCTTTCAAAGTGTCTCCAGCACACAGCCCTCCTTTTATTTGTGTTTTATGAGAAGTGTGTTGGTTTCAAAAGAGCACAGTTCTCAGAGACATCAAAATTGAATTTTCGGCAATTTCTTCAGGCAACCTAGAATGATAGGACATAAGAAGGAGGCCCTAGTGAGAATACTGCTGAGTGTCAGGAAAGATCCACAAAGCATGAACACAAGATTTATATTGTCAAAGCTCTGCAGAAAAGGGAAAAAATCGGCAAAGTATCAGCATTATATAGTGGCAGGATATTTTCTTTTTTGTTGCTGTTAATTGTCAATGGTATGTGTCGCTGCAATGATGTTATGAAATGAATGTGAAATTATTCCTCAGTGTGTTTAACCGCAGGCTCCTCTTTTAAAACAACAAAAAAAAAACGCATTTTCCCTTTTGTTTTCTCTTTGTATAAAGGATGTGAGCTGGCTGAGTGGGATCAATGAAGCAAGTTGTAAATGAGGAAATGTATGAAAGGGAAATTGTAATTAGTGTACACACACACAAAAGACAATGCATCCATTCCAGAGCACAATTGCTGCTGTGCTATACTGTTTTCGGGTAGTGATGTGGAATCAAGGTTATGAGTCGATATCATTGCTAAGCCAAACCAGGAGCTCACTGGTGTTCTGTGTTGTCCCGTGGAGTTCTTGCTGTATTGGTTGTTGTGGGCTGGGTAGGGTGGCCCGGCAAATAAACACCCTCTAAGCTCCATAGAGGGACGCGGGTGGTGCTGTGGTCTAAACCACAGAGCCTAGGGCTTGCCGATCAGAAGGTCGGCGGTTCAAATCTCCACCACGGGGTGAGCTCCCGTTGCTTGGCCCCAGCTCCTGCCAACCTAGCAGTTCAAAAGCACATCAAGTACAAGTAGATAAATAGGTACTGCTCTGGTGGGAAGGTAAACGGTGTTTCCGTGCACTGCTCTGGTTCGCCAGAAGTGGCTTTGTCATGCTGGCCCCATGACCTGGAAGCTGTCTGCGGACAAATGCAGGCTCCCTCAGCCTATAGAGCGAGATGAGCGTGCAACCCCAGAGTCGTCTGCGACTGGACCTAATGGTCAGGGGTACCTTTACCTTTGCCTTAAGCTCCATAGAAGGGTTCGTGCATACATGTCTCTTGTGTGAATATGCCATCACAGGTTGAACTTCCGCGTCATTCGTAGAGGGGCTAGAAGAACAGGCTGGGTACCCAGGAGGAAATCCCAGACTTGATTCTCTCTTCTGCCGTTAACTCACTAGGTGACTTTAGGAGAGCTATAGTTTTCTCTTTCCCTGTCTGTGACATGGGGATAACAATCTTGATATGTTTACAAGGATTATACAGATAATGTCCACAGTGCATTCTGAAACACTGCAAATCACTACTTAAGCACTAAGGGTGGCTGCTGCTGCTGCTATTATGAATGTATTACCTCAGATATGATGGTTTTAATTAAAGGGAGTCAGTTCACACATGCAGGTGTAAGTCAAACAATGAGACGTTGATGGAACGATGCCAACTCAGATGTGGACCTGCCCTATATTGAACAACAGAGCCTTATATATCTTCACATGTAAGAGATAATTAGCACATAACAATTTTGTCTTGTTTTGAACAAAGTAAAGCAAATCTAATTTGCTAGTCAAATAGGTTGTGTGATTATTACATTAAACTGGACTTAGTATTGCTTTTAATTTGTGGTATGGGCATCTAACGGAAAGGTGACATAAGGAGTAACATGACTCCAAATAGGAGATCATCTTTCCCTCATGCAACACTTTCAAAAGGTATGCAAGTTCTGAGTCAAACAATCACATGACAGATGATCTGCTTCTTTGGGGATAAATGAACCTAAGTTAGTCATTGCTATTAATTTCAATTTCTATTAATTCTCATGAGCAGATCTAGCTCCACAATAATCCTCACATCATATCCAGCTACATTATCACGATCCTTCAGAGGATGTTTCCAAGGCCACCATCAGAAGTTGGCATTATTGGGTAACTATTAGCAGTCTAGGGACACCAACCTGGGCTACATCAGGATAGCATGGAGAGAGGTTTAGGGATTTGCTTCTCAGCTTGCCACCAAGTTCATCATTTGAACATTGGGATCCTTAAGGCTTTAACCTGCCTATCTCCCAGTGATCCCAGTGCATATGTTGGATGTGTGTCCACATATATGTCTGTGTGTAGGGATGTGTGAGTATGCATTGAGTGTGTGTAGTGTCTATGGCTCCACACACCACCAGAGAAGCAGCCACATCTGTTGCTAACCATGCCAATTAGCACAGGACCTCTAGGCACCCCTCCATCAGTGGTTTTCAGCCTGCTTTCTTTTCCTCTGCTCTCTGGTGTACGGAGGGTTCAAATGGGCTCTCCTCAGCTGAAGAGTGTGCATAGGAACAATTACGTCAACAGCTCAATTCACCTCCATTGTACCATTCCATCTGTTTCTGATATTCAGATTCAAGTTGTGGGGTATTTCAGTCAAACATTAGCTATGCATGAGTGCTAGTTAGTGCATAAAGGAGTTAAGCTCATACAGTTGTGTTCCTAGACTCAGTTAGGTCAAGCCCCTTCTTCTCCATGAGAAAGGAAGCAAAGCCTTCTCTTCCCGTCCAACCACCTCTCTGCGCCATATAACTGACCA
>NC_135662.1:84697008-84862568 GCF_964188315.1 Podarcis muralis
TGAAGCTGAGACTCCAATACTTTGGCCACCTCATGAGAAGAGAAGACTCCCTGGAAAAGACCCTGATGTTGGGAAAGATGGAGGGCACAAGGAGAAGGGGATGACAGAGGATGAGATGGTTGGACAGTGTTCTCGAAGCTATGAACATGAGTTTGACCAAAGTGCAGGAGGCAGCGGAAGACAGGAGTGCCTGGCATGCTCTGGTCCAGGGGGTCACGAAGAGTCGGACACGACTAAACAACAACAAGAAGTGCCATGCAATGCAACAGGACTCGCTGTTGGGCAGGCGTGGCTGGGCTGGCGCTCTAAGGCCTGCATGCTGCCTCCACGTAGAGGAAGCTCAGGGACCAAGGAGGGCTCCCCACCACACCCACCCAAAGAGGAGGCAAGCAAGGCCCAGCCCCTTGGTAGGTGCCACTTTCCTCAGCTCTGCCTCTCCAAATTCCAGCACAAGAGGGGCAAGACGAGCCCCATATGCACCCCGCAGTGCTCAGTGAGACACACTGCCTGTTGACTCGGACCAGCGTTCTCATGAGTTGCAAGTGGCGGCTCAGGGAACAATCCCGTTGCCACGGTCCTCTGGTGCGAGTTCTGCAGGTCCATTGCGCCTTAGGATGTGGGTTGACGAATGTAGCCTCAATGTGGGAGAATCAAGGGGGGGGAGACTATATGCTGGGGGGCACTTGTGAGCAAACCTGCCTAGTAGACATGACGGGTGAAAGGACATTCACTTTGCCAGAGCCAAGCTGTGCAGGGCAGTATGTTTGGGAAGGTAACCTGGAAATGGTTACCTGGTAAGGCCTTTGCCAGCTCCAAGGTTTCCAGCCTTCGCTTTCGCTTTCCTGGGCCTCAAAAGGTAAAGGGAACCCCTGACTATTAGGTCCAGTCGTGACTGACTCTGGGCTTGCAGCACTCATGTCACTTTATTGGCTGAGTGAGCCAGCGTACAGCTTCCGGGTCATGTGGCCAGCATGACTATGCCGCTTCTGGTGAACCAGAGCAGCGCACGGAAACGCCGTTTACCTTCCCCCCGGAGTGGTACCTATTTATCTACTTGCACTTTGACGTGCTTTCAAACTGCTAGGTTGGCAGGAGCTGGGACCGAGCAACGGGAGCTCACCCCGTCACGGGGATTCGAACCGCCAGCCTTCTGATCGGCTCTGTGGTTTAACCCACAGCGTTAAACCACTGGGCCTGCTTTGTGCCTTTAACAACAGCCTGATGCACAGCAAGCAAGTCTTTTCCTTCCACTTATCTCGCAGCCAGGAGAAGTTCACCCACATAATTTCTGCTGCTGAAGCAAATACAGTTTGGCCCCGCTGAAGTCAATAGGAATGTCCCAGAACGCACTCTGAAAATGGCTTGCAATTTTCTAGACTGCTGTATGCAAACACATTTCTCTGGAATAATTCAGGTGACGTCTTTTCCCCCCTGTGCTTTTAATAGCCACACCACAGAAAGAATTTATGGTGGGGACTTTTCTGGCATGGAAATAGAAGTCATGGTGGTCTGCTGCTCTTTCTGGCATACAGAACCCCATAATTATTGGGGGGGGGCTCCCATCCCCCATAGAAGAGCGATGTGTGTGGCAATCCTGCTTAAGAAAGGAGACCTTAAGGGCAAAACTAGATGGTACACAGCATTTGTTTCGGTATGCAGTTTGCACCTATTCCATATAAAGTTGGAGAAGTAACTTAAAGCACAGATTGGGCAGGCAGGAAGGGGCAACTGAGCGCTTTACATGCCCCCCCCACCTGGTTTTCCCTATCCATTTTTCTTCTGCTATGGGTTACTTTCAGAACTGGAGCCTCAAAAGATGACAGCCAGAGAGAAGCAGCAGGAGGGTAGAAATTCAACAGGGGTAGAATTCAGCTATCCTTCCTCTCCTGCTGAACTTTGAATCACCCCCTTTATAAGAAATCTGTGGGCAAATTCTGGCACACGAATCTGCTACTGTTGGGTCTAGTCCCCTACCCTAAATGTGTTGTACAAGTAGTGGTGCTGTAGTGGGTAACTGTTGGACTTGAATCCTATTGAATATAGGATTTGAAATCTAGGTATTCCCTAGTGACCTTGGGCTACTCATCCTAGCCTCACAATGTTGTTCTGAGGGTTAAAAGGGGGCGAAGACACTATATGCCCATCCTAAAATTCTCGGTAGTGGCGCCCGCCCTGTGGAACGTCCTCCCATCAGATGTCAAAGAGATAAATAACTACCTGACATTCAGAAGACATCTTAAGGCAGCCCTGTTCAGGGAAGTTTTTAATATGTAACGCTGTACTGTTTTTAACACTGATTGGGAGCCGCCCAGAGTGGCTGGGGAAACTCAGCCAGATGGGCGGGGTATAAATAATAAATTATTATTATTATTATTATTATTATTATTATTATTATTATTATTATTATTAAAAACACCTGGGAGGACAGAGTAGGATTAAAATGTAACAAATAAATCCAGAAATAGGTGTGGTTGTTGGGCAATAGGGAAAACAGCTTCTTCAGTCAGGGAAATATACCCTGGTTCTTTTCATTTCACATTAGAGATGTTCTGGTTCAGACTATGAACCTGTCCATCGTGTAATGGCTAGGTTTATTCCTAAGCACCATTTTCACTAGGTGTTCTCCTGCAAACCTGTAAAGTATGGTTTGTCCCAGCAGTTATTTCTGGAGTTCTTCTGTAGATCATCGTGCAGAACTCAGAATCACAGAACCGTAGAGTTGGAAGGGACTACGAGGGGCCATCTAGTCTAAACCCCCTGCAATGGAGGAGTCTTTTGCCCAATGTGGGGCTTGCACCCACAACCCAGGGCTTCAGAGTCTCGTGCTCAAGTGACTAAACTAATAATAGAAAATGGCCTCTGAAATATGTTCCCTTTTCAGGTGCAAACTCATATTAGCCCCTTGTTCTAAATAAAACTCTCAGTGGCTATGAGCTGTGCAAACAACACATACAACCAAGTAGACTTTATTATTATTATTATTATTATTATTATTATTATTATTATTATTATTATTATTATTATTTATAACCCGCCCATCTGGCTGGGTTTCCCCAACCACTCTTTTCTTCTCTACATTTCTTCTCTATACAGTGGTGCCTCGCAAGACGAAAATAATCCATTCCACGAGTCTCTTCGTCTAGCGGTTTTTTTGTCTTGCAAAGCAACCCTATTAGCGGCTTAGCGGATTAGCGCTATTAGCGGCTTAGCGGCTAAAAGGCTATTAGCGGCTTAGCGGCTTAGAAAAAAGGGGGGGAGCGAAAAAAATCGCAAGACTCGCAAGACGTTTTCGTCTTGCGAAGCAAGCCCATAGGGAAATTCGTCTTGCGAAGCGCATCGAAAAGCGGAAAACCCTTTCGTCTAGCGGGTTTTTCATCTTGCGAGGCATTCATCTTGCGGGGCACCACTGTATTTGGGCTAGTGATTTCTCTTGTTTGCTGCAGGCATTTTACATGGATGTTGTCTACCATCCAGATCTAAAATCCAGATGGATCTACAGTGGTACCTCATTTTGAGTCCGCCCTGTTTAGGGTCCATTTCGTCCAACGTCCGTGGCAAACCCGGAAGTACCAGAACAGGTTACTTCAGGTCGGCCAATCGTGCTTCGTGCATGCTCAGAGTGGCACTTTGTCGAGCGTCCCTTTCGTTGGGATCCGGGACGCAAAAGGAGGTACAACAGTACACACAACGGCAGGCACTGTGGGGTGGGTGCAGGGCAAACACACCCAGAAGATCCCAGGGTGGTTCCCAACAATGTAAAATACAACAATAAAAAGCAGTATAAAACAAATTACAATCCCAACTTGAGTGGGTCCTAAAAAATATACATCTCAGGTGTCAAGGGGAAGAATTCAACACCACGCTTTCCCAAATGTTTCCCATTGGAGCTTGCCCAACATAATAATCTCCCCCTAAGACAATTTGAGGGACGCGGGTGGCACTGTGGGTTAAACCACAGAGCCTAGGACTTGCCGATCAGAAGGTCGGCGGTTCGAATCCCCGCAACAGGGTGAGCTCCCGGTGCTCGATCCCATCTCCTGCCAACATAGCAGTTTGAAAGCACGTCAAAGTGCAAGTAGATAAATAGGTACCGCTCCGGCGGGAAGGTAAACAGCGTTTCCGTGCGCTGCTCTGGTTCGCCAGAAGTGGCTTAGTCATGCTGGCCACATGACCCGGAAGCTGTCTGCCGGCTCCCTCGGCCAATAAAGCGAGATGAGCACCACAACCCCAGAGTCAGTCACGACTAGACCTAATAGTGAGGGGTTCCTTTACCTTTACCTTTAAGACAATTTGGGGGCACCAGGGGGAGAAGTCCTGTTGCACTAGCTGAAGTCTTGGTGTGGGACCGGTCAGTTGAATCCAGCCCTAAGGTTTAGTATCTCTGCACCAACCTTACAACCCAGGTGAGAACTCTTGAAACTGCTCTGAGAAATGTCAATAAAGTCCATAGCATCGAAGAAGAAGAAGAGTTTGGATTTGATATCCCGCTTTATCACTACCCGAAGGAGTCTCAAAGCGGCTAACATTCTCCTTTCCCTTCCTCCCCCACAACAAACACTCTGTGAGGTGAGTGGGGCTGAGAGACTTCAAAGAAGTGTGACTAGCCCAAGGTCACCCAGCAGCTGCATGTGGAGGAGCGGAGACGCGAACCCGGTTCACCAGATTACGAGTCCACCGCTCTTAACCACTACACCACACTGGCTCCAATCTTTCTGAATTGAGCTGAGGGAAATTTTTGGACTCTGCATTGCCGAGGGAGGCATGCGCCTAAGCCTTTATCATAAACAAACTCACGGGTTCTTTTGTTGTGTTGGCATTTGTGTGGCAAGTCAAAACTCACCCCATTTTGTGGCCTTTCTTCACGTTGGGGTCTTTCTTTGTTTTTGTGCACAAAGGCACCAACCGATGCTGAGGCCTCTTACTCGACATCTATTACACTTATACAAGCAGTCCACAGGTTGCCGGCAGATTTGGCAACATACAAAGCACATCACTGAGCTGCTCTGGCTCACCTCTCCCAACTGCCGCCTTCCCAGAGCCCAACATTCTGTTTGGAAGTTTCTGTCAATGAGTGGCTCCCAGCATTATCCAATAATTGCTCTTCAGGTAAAACTGTAAGATGCTTTCCACAATCTTGGGAGGTATTGTGCGAACTTCTTGCAATATTCCATTCATACCAGTGGCATGACATAAACTTCTGAGGTGGTGAGGGGGAAGGGTAAATTCACCTGACCATTCAGTGATTTATTTAATTAGTTTGAAAGCATTTGTTAATTTAAGTGCGCTTACTCGATTTTTGTCCATTACATCATTAAAAAGACAAGGTTTGCTTTGGATCAGAAGTAAATAGGTGTTTAAGGTAAACTCAGCAGACTGGGAGGTGTCTAGCAAGATGGCAGGGTTGTCCTACACCTCAGAAGGGTCCCCTAGCCTTCATGGTAGGCCTTTTCGAGCTGGGTCATTACAGGGGGGTAGGGGAAGAAACACCAGGAAAATCCAGAACACAGATTTGATACCATGTGAACGCCTCCTGAAAAACAGAGTGAGCATTTATCAGTCCCATGCTAAGCACCTAGAGCAGAATGACTTAATTCATTTCTTGCATCTCTTTTGTAGGGTTGCCAGCAGCTAACCCAGAGTGCTAAAATCCCCAAGATAACTATGTATTTCATTACAGGTAGGTAGCCGAGTTGCTCTGCCGTAGTCGAAACAAAATAAAAAAAATTCCTTCCAGTAGCACCTTAGAGAGCAACTAAGTTTGTTATTGGTATGAGCTTTTGTGTGCATGCACACAAAATGTGTATCTGAAGAAGTGTGCATGCACATGGAAGCTCATACCAATAACAAACTTAGTTGATCTCTAAGGTGCTACTGGAATTTTTAAATTTTGTTTCGACTGCGTATTTCATTTACACGCCGCCTTTTCCCCAGCCGGGGCTCGAGGCGGCTGACGGACTTCGCGCATGCTCAGTGCAGCTTCCCCGTCCATGGGAGGGCAAAAGCGAAGAGAGGCGCTCCGAGTTTGTCCCTCGCGGCGCCCCGTAGCCGCCGCTTTCTCCATTTCGCTTTGCCTGGCCGCGATGGGGAGCGCGAAGGGCGCCTCGGAGGGAGAGCGCCTTCGCTACGCCGAGTACAAGGGCGGCGGCGGAGGTGGCGGGCCCGGCACGAACGAGGGGCTGGTGAGTGGACGGGGTCGGATAGGGTGGCGGGGGTGGCTCAGCGGCGTGCGCACGCACCCTGCGGCCTAGCGGGCGTTGGGCGCCCACTCGAGCGCCCGGCTGTCGCCATGGCGACGTCCCTCCGCCGCGCCTGCGCAGTAGGGAGGCCTCGTCCTGGCCTTCCTTTCTCTGTCGCGCCTCGTCCTTCTTGGGCGGCGCAGGACCCGCCGTCGCCCTTGCAGACCCCGCTGGTGCTCGAGGGGCGAGAACCAGCGTCTACGACTCAGGCGGCCGGTCGGCCGTTAAACTGAAGCCCTTTCGAAAAGGGAACCCCCCCCCCCTCCAGCTCCCAAAAGTCTCATGGGAGGAAGCCCACCTCCTCAGAAGGGAGAGAGAAAGGAGTGCAGGGCCTGTGCGGAGACCCCCCCCCCTGCCCTATGCCAGGGGTCAGCAACCTTTTTCAGCTGTGGGCCGGTCCACCGTCGCTCAGACCATGTGGGGGGCCAGACTATATTTTGGGGAAAAAAGAACGAATTCCTGTGCCCCACAAATAACCCCGAGATGCAGTTTGAATAAGAGTACAATAGTACCTCGGGTTACATACGCTTCAGGTTACATAAGCTTCAGGTTGCAGACTCTGCTAACCCAGAAATGGTGCTTCAGGTTAAGAACTTTGCTTCAGGATGAGAACAGAAATCGTGCTCCGGGGGTGTGGCAGCAGCAGGAGGCCCCGTTAGCTAAAGTGGTGCTTCAGGTTAAGAACAGTTTCAGGTTAAGAACGGACCTCCGGAACGAATTACCACTGTATCTGGAAGGCTACAACATCCCCATCTCTGCCCTATTGCCTTCCCTGAATGGCTACCCTGCTTCCATGGTGTGGTGTGGTGTTTTCTTTTATACAGTGGTACCTCAGGTTAAGAACTTAATTCGTTCTGGAGGTCTGTTCTTAACCTGAAACTGTTCTCAACCTGAGGTACCACTTTAGCTAATGGGGCCTCCCGCTGCTGCTGCGCTGCCGGAGCACGGTTTCTGTTCTCATCCTGAAGCAAAGTTCTTAACCCAATAGTACGACACATGCAACACGGCGACTAATACAGTGGGAGCTCGGGTTACTTACACTTCAGGTTACATACGCTTCAGGTTACAGACTCCACTAACCCAGAAATATTACCTTGGGTTAAGAACTTTGCTTCAGGGTGAGAACAGAAATCGTGCTCCGGCTGCGTGGCAGCAGCAGGAGGCCCCATTAGCTAAAGTGGTGCTTCAGGTTAAGAACAGTTTCAGGTTAAGAACGGACCTCTGGAACGAATTAAGTACTTAACCCGAGGTACCACTGTATGCATTCTACTCCACTGCCCCCAATTCCAAGGGGAACGCAAACCCTGGGTATGTGCTTGGAACTCTTGGAATCTTCCCCTGCTTGGAGGTTGGGATGGTGTGTGTCCATTATGCCTGCAGTGTGAGGGAGGCTGGCATCTGCTCAGGGGCTGAGAGCAGACCCTGAGCCCTGCCGGGATGAGGTAGTGGACAAGTCATTCATGGAGAAGCCTACCTGGAAGATGGCTGAGATGAGCTACAGAGAGAGTGAATCGGAAAGCAAGCAAAATGTTAGTTGATTTGCACCCTGCAGCTTAAAAAAGGTACAGGAGGCCAGCAAACAAGCAGCAAGGCGCGGAGGACACAGTCATGGTGCTTTTGGTATTGCAGGAAGACAGTCTGAGCAGCACAACCAACCACTGCACAGGGAGTGCCATAGCACCCTCACACACAGTTGTCTCCATTGCTCTATGTTCTCCCCCAACAGGGGAAAGGAGTCTGAGGGGAGGACACTAGGAGAGCCCTTCTCTTACATGCGCTCTCATGGTCACTTGTGCTCACATACCTATCAAGCATCAACATTCGGGGCTTGTCTCTTGCAGCTGCTGACCATTGCTTATTCAGCAACCTTTTCCAGCCATGGGCCAGTCCACCATCCCTCAGACCATGTGGGGGGCCGGACTGTATTTTTTTTTTTTTGGGGGGGGGTGAACAAATTCCTATGCCCCACAAATAACCCAGAGATGCATTTGAAATAAAAGCACATATTCTACTCATGTAAAAACACGCTGATTCCCGGACCGTCAGCGGACCGGATTGAGAAGGCGATTGGGCCGCATCCGGTCCCCGGGCCTTAGGTTGCCTATCCCTGCCCTACGCCCAAACTGGTGCTAGGGGGGAATTTTTTTGGGGGGGTGTTCTTTCCAACTTCGCCACCCTATTCTGACCAATGAGCGTTGTGAGCATCTGGGCACTTGCTCCATTTGGGGTTTCTGGTGTTGGCAGTTCCTTATGCGAATTTCCACGACTTAATGGAAACATAAAAGAGTATTTCTATAGGGTGCTTACGCCTGTCAACCCATCGTGCCACGGGGCACACTGATTTGTGCAGATAGGCGAGAAGAAAAGTGGAAATGTTCTTTCACTTTGTTAACTAGAGATATATAGCGCCGGTTCTTAACAGGATTGGCTTGTGAGGCTTTGGTATTTGCTCCAGTGGCCAGATAGATGCAAGTTTTGTTATATGTTTATATCCTGCTTTTCCCCCCAGATAGGAACTCAGAGTGACTTACAGATAAAATAGACAAAACAAAAAAAAATTCCTTCCAGTAGCACCTTAAAGACCAACTAAATTAGTTCTTGGTATGAGCTTTCGTGTGCATGCACACTTCTTCAGATACACACAAGTGTGCATGCACACGAAAGCTCATACCAAGAACTAACTTAGTTGGTCTTTAAGGTGCTACTGGAAGGAATTTTTTTTTGTTTTGACTATGGCAGACCAACACGGCTACCTATCTGTAACTGTAGATAAAATAGAAACAGCTAAAAACAGGGGGGGGGGGGAGCAATCATTAGAAAGCAATTAAACAATAATATAAGTAGAACAGCATATCTATATAATCTATTAAAACATCATTAATTACAATAAATATACCACAACACCAACCCTCTGGTTTCTCATACAAATATTTTGCCTTTTACACCATTCAGTTACTAAGCTTGCTTTCACCTGCCCAACCCATTTCTGAAGCCAATTCTTCTATTCAGCAGTCCAGTTTTGCACTTCTGTTTTCTTCCTCCTACACATTTAACATAGTTAAATATATTAAAGCAACTGGTTTTGTTCTTATTTGAGAAACAAGCTCCTACCCAGTTACAACTTTTTAATGACAGGATTTCTGTACCTGTGACAGCTTGATGACAGGCAGAGGTCCAATTGCTGGAACCTCCCCATTTCAGACAGATGGTGATAAAATAAGCATCACCAGTTGAATTTCTACCTGATCTACATATGCTGCAGCCACAGGTGCTCGCCAGGAAAAAGATGGCATTCCTATACCCAGAAAGTTACCTAGAACATGTTACATACCTTTCTGTCACAGCTGATAAGCTGATGGAAAAGCGTAAATACAAAATGGGCATTTTGAGGGATAGTCAAGTTATATTACATCATATAAATTTATATTAAGTTTGTATACCACCCTTTCTTGCAAATTAATACTATGGCATTTTAAAGACTTAAGCAGCCCACTTCGTCAGACTGCTGTATGAATCTGATGAAGGCAACTGTAACCTACAAATGTTTGTTTCGCTTAGGCTACAGTGTCATAGGTCTGACATCTCCTTGTTGTTTTATTGTGATGAGTCCCTAATACTGGAGCCCCATTAGTTGTATTTACACAATAAAACATTACTTAGTGGACACGACAGCCATCAAGGGAGAGAGGGAGGGTAGTGCTTACATTAATCTTTTTATGTTTTAAGAGATTCTCAAATTCTGGATATTAAAAGGAAGGTCTGCAAAATGAATTAACATTTACATAGGTAGTTTTCCACTGCTATCTTGCAAATCATAAGCATGCTGCTGGAGAGACTGCTCAAAAATAATGAATCACAATCCCATTTGCCTGAGAGTAAGCCTTGTTGAATTCAGTAACATCTATTTCTATTTAGAAATGATTAGAATTGTGCTGTTAGGCCCGTTCTTCCAATAATTTTGATTAAAAGGCAAATTTAACTGTGACTGCAGTACTTGCTGAAGCTGCGACATATTGGGTTAAGAGTATATATAGATATACATACTGGTATTTATAAATACTTATTGTTGGCCATTATTGCTGTGGCTGAGCCCCATTTATTTATGTGGTATCCAGTTAACAATTGGTATTTAAAATGTGATATTAAAAATGTGTCACTGATGTGAATTATGCATTAATTCACATTTCAAAAAAAGAGATGACTGTAATTGGTAAAATGTGTGACTGAATTGTAAAATATATTAAAACGTTGCCAATATACAAAATTCATTTTTTGCTTTGTAATCTTGGGGGGGGGGGAATGGTGACTAGGCATTCCTTTGTTGCACCTCTAACCTAGCTTTAAGCGGCAAATAGCTTACATATCTGAGTTTCTAACACTGCTCCAATGAGACTGCATGATTTATGTAGGAATATATCAAAATGAAATGTCATGGTAGGCTTAGGGATTGTAGGCAAATAAAAATGTGTATTATGTAAACATTTTAATTGCAGGGTTGGGATGCATATCATTCTTTCATTGCAGAGATCAATAGAGCAGGTCAGAAACCTAAATGACATTTACTTTAGTTGTTTGCTGCCATATTGAGCCACTCAACCACCAGTCCCTTCCTGATCAACTTCTGTTATCTGTTTTAGTTTTGTACTAATATACTATGAACCTCTTGATCACTTAACACAAAGTACCTGTTTTCTTCTGGCATATATTGGAGGTCAGGGGCAGGAAACATAGCCTTTTCCCATTAGCAAAATGAACAATCTAATTACCTTGTGTCTCTTATTGTAAGAATTAATGTTTGTAAACTGCTTCAAGAGGTTTAGATTAAAGATGCCATACAAGTGGAAAGAATTAGTCTTGAAAATGATGAGTTAGGTTTTTGTAACCAGGCAAAACATGACAAGAATTCCAACAGCGAACTGTAATCACTTGAAGTGGTGCATCTGCTGGGGTGTTAAAGAATATTAATGTGATTTCTTGGGGAATGAAAGCAAGCGCTGAATCAGTACAGCATATTCACTCTATGCAGGGCCATAAAGTGTAGCCACGTTAACAGGTGAGATGAAGTTTGTTAGAATTTCTAAGTTCATCCTGTTTAAAGATCTGTATGCTACAAAATGTTACTATCATTTCACAATGAGTTTATAGAGAAAAGTTACAATTTACTTCAATTAAGTGCAGCACCTTTAAAGCTTTAACCAACTGAGCTATCCAGGAATCCGAGCTCTTTTGCATTTTAGCTTAGAACAGTACTGAGTACCTTTATTGATAGTTCCACATGTTATTTATTTACATGTGACTAGGAAAAGAAAGTCTTAACAATTTTATTTTCTGTGAAATCAATATTATTAGTGCATCAAAGAGAGAATTGTAGAGTTGGAAGGGACCCTGAGGATCATCTAGGATCATCTAGTCCAGGGGTCTGCAACCCGCAGCTCTGGAGCCGCATGTGGCTCTTTTACACTTTTGCCGCGGCTCCGGGGCGGATACTAGCGAGGGGAGGAGGCGCATTGTGCCCCACTGTGGCGGGCGCTGTACTGGCTGTGACGTCGCATGGGGGCGGTGCGTGCATTAGTCACGCACTGTCCCGACGTCACCTTCCTGCCCGCTGTCAGGTCGGAGGGCAGCGGCACGCATGCTTTAAATGTCGCAATGGTTTTGTGGCTCCCAGGTGTGTGTTTTTTTCAGAAACGGGTTGAAGTGGCTCTTTTGGTCTTAAAGGTTGCAGACCCCTGATCTAGTCCATTCCCCTGCCATGCAAGAATATGCAGCTGTAAATGTTCAGCAACTGTATGTGTGGATGATACAAAAACCTGTAAATCTCTTTCTGCAGAAGCAATCGATGCAGAAATTAAGAAAATAATTGAATAGTGCTATAGGATTTGGGCTGGGTCTTGCTGTCATTGAACACTTAAAAATTTGTTTTAAATGTGACCTTGCATTTCTCATTGAATCCATGTTTATAGCAAGATTTCTCATACTGCAGTTTGTGGAAACACCACTGGGGGCACATAAATGGTTTTATAGTTCTTACTGGCAGTAGACCTTTAAGTTCTGGGGATTCCTGACTTTGCAAGATTTTGCCTTTGATGGTGGACTGCATATAAGATCAATTTTAAAAAACGGTACAGTTTAAAATAACAGCACATACATAAAATCACTTCAAATCCAGTGCAGACAGCAACTAGGGAAAAGATCTTCATTTAGAAGGCTTGTTGAAAGAGGAATGTCTTTAGCAGGTGCCAAAAGGTGGTTGCGGCTGCACTAAAGGTCCCGTTCCAGCATTGTGTGCAATTGTGTGCAATGGCGCTCCTAATGGTTTGGAACTACAGGGTACCCTCTCCTGTGGAATGTGGTGATGGTCTTACCCCCTACATAGTCAACCCATCTTGTAGATATTAGCATGGTCATGGGCCATGTAGGGCTTTGTACACCAATAACACCACCTTGAAACTAGTCTGGTAGAGAATGGACAGCCAAAGCAATTATGTCAGTAGCACCATAATACGATGGTGATACAGTGGTACCTTGGGTTACATACGCTTCAGGTTACGGACTCCGCTAACCCGGAAATATTACCTCGGGTTAAGAACTTTGCTTCAGGATGAAAACAGAAATCGTGCGGCGGCAGTGCAACGGCAGCAGGGGCCCCATTAGCTAAAGTGGTGCTTCAGGTTAAGAACAGTTTCAGGTTAAGAACAGACCTCCAGAACGAATTAAGTTCTTAACCCGAGGTACCACTGTATACTGCCCCAGTGGTACCCGAGGTACCACTGTATACTGCCCCAGTCAAGCTGTTGAATTTTGCAGTAGCCTCAAGGGCAGCCCCATATAGAGCACACTGCATTTCGGTAATATAGTGTTCTTGATAGAGTTGTGCTCCTGTTGAAATAACAGGGCTGAACTTGAAAATGGGAGGCTTTGTTATTTAAGGCCCAGATGGATTTGGTGCTGAAGGGCCTATTTCTTGCTGCATCAGGCTTGCCAGCTATAGCCCTTCCTGGACTAGAGCAACGTGGCTGCAGTTATTCATGGTTTAATAACCTCCCAGCTAGATGACACTTAACACAGTCTATGTGGACCTATCCTGGAATAGGGTCTGGAAGCTGCAGCTGGTGCTGATTGCAGCCACAAGTGGTTTGAGCAATGCAACAAATGGGACTCTTCAGGAGCTGCACTGGCCAATTCAGGGTGTTGATCTTAATGTATAAAGCCCTGAACGACTTTGTCAGCACTGGTGTTGGTGTTGCAACTATTACTTTTGCTGGTTTGTTGAGAAACAAAGTACACAGTCATACCTTGCTTGACGAACGGCTTAGTTGCCAAACGTTTTAGCTTTCAAATGATCAAAAACCGGAAGTGAGTCTTCTGGTTTTTGAACAATTTTCGGAAGCTGAACGTCCGATGCAGCTTCCGTGGCTTCCAATTGGCTGCAGGAATTTCCTGCAGCCAATCGGAAACCGCACCTTGATTTTTGAATGGTTCCAGGAGTTGAACGGACTCCCGGAATGCATTCTGTTCGTCAACCAAGGTACGACTGTACGTGAATGCCTCTCCCTGTATCAGCCAATCCAAGCCTTGCTATCTTCAGGGGAAGCCGTATCCTACCAATGGGTATAGCTGATATTATGGTAATTCAGGATACGGTCTTCTTTATGGTGGCACCTCATATGTAGATGTTCCACCATTTTGGAGGTACAATTTTCTCTCTCATCAATGATTTTTCAGTGGCAGCTTAAAACATATTTTCACCCCAGGCATTGGGTATGTGTGCAACCCTAAGCATGCTTATTTTTTTTAATGGTTGCATGCAGTGTTTTTAATCCTGTTAAATCTCATGTTTATATTTTGTGATATGCAGGTTGAAGAGTGGTCTGAAAGTAAAATAAAACGTGTAGAATCTTGGTAAACAGTCATGGTACCATGTTTCCCAAAGTATGGAAATTGCTGGAAAGTGTTAGAAACTCAGGTGTATAAGCTAAATGCCAAATGGTGCCTTAAACCTAGGTTGCAGTTGCCACGGTGTAATGTCTAAGTGCTTTTTTTTTAACTGTGAAATTTATCATTCGTGTCTAGGTTTCTATACTGCTTTATATTTTAAAGAAAAAAATATCACAGTGGTTTCCAACACATTAAAACATCAAATAGAGCAATCTGGAATAAAACAAATTCAAGCTTCAAGGGAAATATTTCAGATCTTTCACAAAGTGACATTTTGCTTTCCCCATATTTATTTACCTGCTCAGTTTATATAGCTGCTCCATAGCAGAAGGATTATTGGGAGGCAGTGGGGTGTAGTGGTGAGAGTGTCGGACGAGGAGATCAGGGTTCAAACCCCCATTCTGTCATGAAGCTCACTGGGTGACCTTAGAGCATAGCTGTCAACTTTTCCCTTCTCTTGCGAGGAATCCTATTCGGAATATGGGGATTTCCCTTTCAGAAAGGGAAAAGTTGACAGCTATGCCTTAGAGTCAGTAGCAACCTCTTAGCCTACCTTTCAGGGTTGTTGTAAGGATTAAGTGGGGCGGGGGGCGACCATGTACAGTGGTACCTCGGGTTAAGTACTTAATTCATTCCGGAGGTCAGATTAACCTGAACTATAATTATAATAATTATAGATATTTATATATTATTATATTATTATATTATATATTATTATATATTTATATATTATTATATATTTATTTTATATTATTATTTAATTTAATAATTTAATTTAATTATTTTAATTTAATTTAAAATAAATTGATTTAATAATATTCTATTATTAAATATAATAATTATATATTATTATATACAAATATAATTATAATAACAAATTAACCTGAAACTGTTCTTAACCTGAAGCACCACTTTAGCTAATGGGGCCTCCTGCTGCCGCCGGAGCCCGATTTCTGTTCTTATCCTGAAGCAAAGTTCTTAGCCTGAAGCACTATTTCTGGGTTAGCGGAGTCTGTAACCTGAAGCGTATGTAACCCGAGGGTACCACTGTATTCCTTGGAGAAAAAGGTGGGATATAAATGCAATAAATAAGCTCTGCTGCTGACCTGCTTAAGAAAGCTGGAGAGGCCAGCCAGAGGGAGATGTCTGTCGCCAACCTGGCAGCCAGAGATCTCCACGTAGTCCCAGTTGGACCCTTGTCAGTCGCAAAAAGCACCTGGTGCCTGGGAAATTTCTAACAGTGGCTGGAAGCGAGAGGTGTGGTTCAGTCTGCTGAAAATCCAGTTACATCAGGCGTGAGATAGTGCTTCAGGGAAGATTTTGTGGGGAAAGGAAAGGAAGTTGCCTATTGAGCTATGGGCAGGGCTGTATGTACTGTGCCTTAGAAAACATATTAACATATTAAAATACTAAATATTGACATCTAGAAATCTAGTGTCAATATTTAAAATTACTTGGACTCCTTTTGTATTTTCCTACACTGTTTGTTATATATATTGGCAGCTTGACTACTTCCAACTTAATACATTCCTATATAATTGTATTATGTTATTATTTTAAACAGGCTCGATCTATGATAAGTATTGGCCTTGGTGTTGCAGCCATTGCTTTTGCTGGTAAGTGTGTGTGTGTGTGTGTGTGTGTGTGTGTGTGTGTGTTTAGAAACAAATGTGTCACCCATTACTGCATTTCTTAAGACAAACTGAATAGTAATGGAATGTGTTTTAATGAGAAAAGGACTTGAACTTCTTTTTATATTGTAATATTTTATACTTTCTATATTTATAATGGACCCGCTGAGCCCTGGATTGCTTACTCTAGCTACCAGTGACTCTCCAGTATCCTAAGCAAGGGGACTTCCAGACCAAGGAAATAAATTTGAGTAGAAAGATTTCCCCTGAAATTCACAGGGCAGGTTCATAAAAGACTTGCTTATTAACCTAAGAATTTTGCTACTCCTAATGATTCTCTTAAAAGACAGCTTTCCTGGTGATGCTATAAATGGGAGATATGCCTGCCAGCTCATCGTGGCGCATTGCTGGGCTTGCCTCCAAAAGCAGCCACTCAGGGAACGTTTTGAATCAGGAAAGGGCAACAATTTGGACCTTCAGACAAATGAGATGAAAAATTGGGTTCTTCTCTGTTTTCTTGCAGAAATTACTGTTGCTGCATGCTTGCTTAGCAGATGAACAGATGTTAAATTGCCTTTTGTTTCAATATTTTATAGGTCGTTATGCATTCCAGCTCTGGAAACCACTAGAACAAGTAATCACAGAAACAGCAAGGAAAATTTCAGCCGCTGTAAGTTTAGAGCTCAGGTCTCTCTAGTGAGATTAGAAGCTTGAGAGTGACAGAGATAACGTTGCAGGATAAGGATACCTAACCCTGACCCAACTAGGTGATGACTACAATAACAGAACAGGGACTCATTCACTTCCTGCCCCACCATGGCTGTAAGTCTGCGTTGGCCAGGCAGTCAAGGGACTCTCAGGTATATGGTTACCACATTTCCTTTACATTTATTCCAGTCCTGGGTGGAAGTGAAACCTGGCAAGGCAAGCAGCCAGCCTACTTGTCCTTCACTAGAATCCAAAGTAGTTAGCTTTCTTCTGTCAAATCCCACTTATACCTCATGTAGCATTGAGCCAAAGGGTCTAGGGCAGATGAGCATGACAGTATCTCCTTGAGTCTTGCAGGCAATAGCCAATTTTAAGAAGCTTGTTTAGAAAAGGCAAGAGGACAGGCGTAAAAAGCAGAATTAAGTTTTAAGAAAAATGAACATTTTAGTTCAACTCTCCCTTTCATGTCTTCCATATTAACTTTCCCCCCTTCTTTTGGTTCTGTGCACACATGTTTTCCCTAGGTCTTGCCAATAATATCTTTTTTAAAAAATTGTGCATTTAAATAATGGATTGAGATAGTAAACCATTACTATGCGTAATTCCCTTGCATTTCTACAGAGCGAATAAGTGCATCCTTCCAGTTTTAGTCAGTATAGTTGTATAAATCAGGTTCCAGATCAACTAGTTCGCTTGGAGGAAATCTTTTGATCCCTCAATGCAAATGAAATTAGATTCAAAGGGACTTTGATCAATATTAAAGCTACAGCTTTAAATAGAAGTTCAGTATATTCAGAATCACACAAAACGTAGGAAAGAGCACCCTACTAATACTTTAGGACTTAGGAGTTAAGAATCATTTTTGAAAACTACAAAGAGACCTTATGACTTACTTTTTTCTCTCAGCTATTGTGTCAAATATGACTACTTTACAGTAGATACAATATGATTTTATCTCCTCTAGCAACAGCAAAAGTCTTGTTCAGTGATCATATTTCAAAACCAAATCTGATCTTTTTAAAGCAGAGGTTGGATGCCCATCTGTCAGAGATTCTTTAGTTGAGATTCCTGCATTGCACGGGTTGGACTAGATGACTCTCGGGGCCCCTTCTAACTATGATTCCATACCACTTGCCACATCAGTCTAGAGGCAGAGTAACAACACATTTATAAAATATATTATTCACATTAAAATCAATATACACAGGGCAATCTGTTGGAATTAAACACTTGTAAAGTCCTGGGAACATAGATATATTCTTAAGGTAAAGGTAAAGGTACCCCTCCCCGTACGGGCCAGTCTTGACAGACTCTGGGGTTGTGCGCCCATCTCACTTAAGAGGCCAGGGGCCAGCGCTGTCCGGAGACACTTCCGGGTCACGTGGCCAGCGTGACATTGCTGCTCTGGCGAGCCAGCACAGCACACGGAAACGCCGTTTACCTTCCTGCTAGTAAGCGGTCCCTATTTATCTACTTGCACCCGGGGGTGCTTTCGAACTGCTAGGTTGGCAGGCGCTGGGAC
The DNA here is from genome assembly GCF_964188315.1 of Podarcis muralis. Lineage (NCBI taxonomy): Eukaryota > Metazoa > Chordata > Lepidosauria > Squamata > Lacertidae > Podarcis > Podarcis muralis. The sequence continues at coordinate 84,715,044 of NC_135662.1, forward strand.
CGAGCAACAGGAGCGCACCCCGCCGCGGGGATTCGAACCGCCGACCATTCGATCGACAAGTCCTAGGCACTGAGGCTTTTACCCACAGCACCACCCGCGTCCCCTAGATATATTCTTAGTAGGCATCAAAACTTCATCAGTGTTGGCACCTGCCTGAGCTCAGAGGGGAGGTGATTTATTAAGAAGGGTGCCATCATCGAAAAGCCTCTTCCTCTGACTGTAACACTTGAATAGTACAAGAGAGGTGAAGATGCTCCCTTACATCACCTGCTCCCAAACTGTTAGGGCAGGCATAGGCAACCTCAGCCCTCCAGAAGTGTTTTGGGACTACAATTCCCATGATCCCTGACCACTGGTCCTGTTAGCTAGGGATCATGGGAGTTGTAGTCCCAATACATCTGGAGGGCCGAGGTTGCCTATGCCTGTGTTAGGGCTTTACAGGTGAGGACCAAAACCTTAAACTTGGCCCAATCGGTTATCGGTAGGCAGCGCAGCTCGTTTGAGAGCAATGCCGTGCGACTGCAGCATGACAAAACGTTGAGATGCCTAGCTGCCACTTTTTGCCCTAGCTACAAAATTGAATCAAGGTCATTATACCTCACACACAGATCAAATTACTTCATCTTGTCTCTCCCATACAGAATCTTTCTTCCTATTATAAAGGCGGATTCGAACAGAAAATGAATCATCGAGAAGCTAGTCTTATTTTAGGCACAAGGTAAGTGTTTTGCATTGAAACAGAATCTATTCAGTGCCAAAGCCTGAAAGAAAAGTGGTGTGAAATGTGGGGTAGGCCCATCTTATCCAGTAGTTTTATTAAAGATAAAAAACACTAAAAGAAGTGGCCTTCAAAAATTACCCAGTTTGCTGTGTTGAAAGAACTCTTGGTATTTATTTACCTTTATATACTTGTATACCTCTGCCAATAAATTCAAAATAGCTTACAAAATAAAAAAGTAGCTTATACCAAATTGGACAGTACAAAAAGGATGAAGATGGAAGGGGGAAATTAGCAAATTTGGGTACTAATTCTCCCGTATTAAAAACAGTTTTAAGTGGCGCATTCAGTTATACTTCTGCAGTTTTGCACGTTTAATTTTACATGATTCAGAACTTGGATGGCTTAAAATCTATGCTTTGTGCACATGAGCTAGTCAGAAGGAGTCATGTGTAGACTAAGAGTGTACCCTCTGTATGGTTAAACCAGCCATTTGGGGACATTTCCTCCTTCCAGCAGCGCATGTGACCCATTCACTCCCCCTCCCCCCCCTCAATATTTTACCTGATAGGCCAGCCCTGCCAAGCAGCCTCCCAACTTCCTCCCCCAAGCCCATGATCATTCACTCTGCTCAGTTCATTAAACTACATGGCCCAGTGCCTACAAGCAGAACTACATTATAACAAGCACTCAGTCTCCCACACACCAGGCATGTAGACCTGGATTTGTGGGCGTCAGCCCTACTCCCAGCCAGGCTAAAGGTAAAGGATTTTCCCTGAAATTCACAAGGCAGGTTGTGACCGATTCTGGGGTTGCGGCGCTCATCTCGCTTTATTGGCCGAGGGAGCTGGCATACAGCTTCCGGGTCATGTGGCCAACATGACTAAGCCGCTTCTGGCGAACCAGAGCAGCGCACGAAAACGCCGTTTACCTTCCCGCCAGAGCGGTACCTATTGATCTACTTGCACTTTGACGTGCTTTGTAACTGCTAGGTTGGCAGGAGCTGGGACCGAGTAACGGGAGCTCACTCCATCGCAGGGATTCGAACCACCGACCTTCTGATCGGCAAGTCCTAGGCTCTGTGGTTTAAGCCACAGCGCCACCCACGTCCCCAGCCAGGCTACTCTTCCACAAACATGAGCTCTGACAAACAGATTGGAGTAAACTTTGTGATGGCCTCACTGAAGAGGACACACCAGTTGCCCCCCACAAACAGCAGCTATCCAAACAACAGACAGAGGGGATGAGGCCCCACCATAGATCTCTGGGCTGGACATTCCCAACAGGGCTGCTGCAACACAGCAGTGCCCAGGCTGGTGGACCTGTTGGGAAGAAGATGTACTCTTAAAGCCTGATTTGATAGTCCACTCTCTCCACTCAATGGCAAGAGTTGGAAGGCATCCCAAGGGTCGTCTGGTCCAACCCTCTGCAATGCAGGAATCTCAACACGTGGTCCCCCATCCAATTTGAAACCCTGCTTAGCTTTGCAAAAGTGCTAGCAGTTTTATTGCTGCACCACTAGGAGGGGATTTCTCCATCTCATGCTCCACCAAGACACTTTCTGTCAGTGCCCTGTGTTTTGACTGTTGGCACTGCTTGCAGGTGTCTCGTACCACTGATCAGCACAGGTGAATACTCATGTGTAAATGTGTGTAGACCACTCTCAAAAGATCCCCAAAACGCAAAGCTATGGATTACTTTGAAACTTCATTCTTCAAGGATGTAATACTGTCGCTTCCCCACCAGATGGCAAATACCTCTAGATGTTAAAACAAAATAATAAAAATTCCTTCCAGTAGCACCTTAGAGACCAACTAAGTTTGTTCTTGGTATGAGCTTTCGTGTGCATGCACACTTCTTCGGATCTGAAGAAGTGTGCATGCACATGAAAGCTCATACCAAGAGCAAACTTAGTTGGTCTCTAAGGTGCTACTGGAAGGATTTTTGTTTGTTTCGACTATGGCAGACCAACACGGCTACCTACCTGTAACTACCTCTAGATGTTGTTTATCAGAAGAAAACAATTTTGCTAATTTATAGCCCGCAAGAATCTTTATTTATGATAAACACTCTAAATTTATCTTTACAGTCCATCCGCTGGGAAGGCCAAGATTAGAAATGCTCACAGACGAATCATGCTTTTGAATCACCCTGATAAAGGTAAGCTTTGCGTTTCATAAATATTAGTTGATAGGTAACGTGCTGCCAGACCTTCTCTCTTCACATGTGTATGAAGCAAAACGCTAATCACTAACTTCACAAATTCACTGCAGTGCATTTCAAGACATATCTTGGAAGTGTTGCCTGCAGTATGAGACAGATTTGCATCTGGTCTCTGTGATCCAAAGGAAGGAATGTATAGCTGCCTTTGGGGTCATTTACTTGATCACAAACAAAGTAGCTGTCAAACACAGCGTGAAGAACCACTGTGTGAAGTAGCTTGCTTTTGAAGAAGGGGAAACATTAACCATGAGGCTGCAAAAATCCATGTCTATATGAACAGAGTATGTGCAGCCATAAATAGACAAACACCTTTTTGAGCAGAATGTCATACAAATGTATGTACTAGATTTTAGCGCTCTTAAAAACTATAAAACCAGGCACAGATGTTTTAACTAGCCAGGTTTTTAATGTATGTATCTCCCCAAAAAGCTCTTATTATAACTTTAACTACACTACAGCTGGTTGAGAAGGAAAGCCCATATGTTCGTTGCTGTTTGTACTTTGATACAACAGATGGTATAGAGTTGCACAGTATTTAAAAAGCCAAAAGGGGGGAAGTGAAGACGTTTATATCTCGTTGACAGATTTATAGTTTATTCCTTCTCATTTCAGGAGTATAAAATTAATTCTGACCTCATTAAGGTGAAAGGTGTGGAGCACACCATTTCTTATTTCTCCCTCCCCCTCTTTTTACTAGTAATTTATTCATTAAATAAATCAGTAAAATTGGATTTACTCTGTAGATGCAGGAACGAGACAATGATGGAAGAAAAACGCATTTGGAGGCAAACAAAGAAGTGTAATTCTGTGGTCAAAGCACTGCTGCTTAACACCTTGGAGAGACACGGGCAAAGGGAAGAGGTTTGCAGTTCAGCTGCAGTGAAGGGGCAGTTGCTATAGCACAAAACTCTAATGGCTCCCCAGCACCCACATACACACGGGCAGAATGCTTTTGAGACAGCACCAGGCACAATCCTTCCTTCGTTTCATCCAGCCCATCCATCATTCCAGGACATAAAAGGGCTGGACATATATCAGATCTCTTGGCCCAGCGTGAAGTTTTAGTTGTCCAAGCGACCTTCATGGGATTTTTCCATTCCAGTTTCCCACAGGAGGTCAAGCTCATTCTGATCATTTTTAGGGGGTGGGCCTTGACTATGACACTTCTGCTGGCATCAGTCAACGTCCTGGACATCAATCATTGTCAGCAGCAGAAGCCGTGGCAGCTCCAAGAGCAGCCGTGAGAATGCTGCAGGTACAATGTCTTGCGCAATGCCAATTTCCTTAATGGAGGTTTGAGTTGAAAAATTGAAAAAGCAATCGCAACGGGTGAAATAACATTAGATGCAAATATTAGAAGAGTTGAAAATACATAGCTGACAAATGTAGATAATATCATGTTTTCATATCTGTGGCCTAGTTTGTATTTTTGCTCTGTCTCCATGCCTATTATCCTCTGACGGAGGCCGTATTATAGCCAGTTGTAATATGGGACATTTTGAGAGGCTGTGTTAATAATCTCTATGCTGTGTAAGCTATATGCTGCTCTTTAGTGATTCCAAGGCTAACACAGATAAGGAACATCATCTGCTTGGGATTCTCCCAGTTACTGCACTTTCAGCAATGAGATCTGAGGCCAGCCAATTTACAGCGTTGCCCTGGCGGAGTAATATTGTGTATTCAGGCATTATATACCTGAATAAACGTGGGGGCAAGTTTCTGGCGTACATATTTACACGCTCCTAGACACAGATAAAAATATATTGATTAGTGACTACGGTAAAATCTCCTGATGGGAGATCATAATACAGTATCAAAGAATCGTAAGCGTTGTTGCTGTTACATCCGTATTCCACGATAGGTTTGTTATCTACCAGGTATTTCTGTTCCTGTTTGTCGAGATCCTTATCAGGAGCATGTGCAATGCAGCACTCCCTGCCCCTCTTCAGAGTTTGGGGCTTCAGGGTTCTCCTTTTACCCACAGGATGCCCCACTGCCATCTCACCAGAGCATAGTTTCCTTCCTCGTCTTTCACTTGTTTTTCTCTTCTTTCGCTTAGCCCACCTGTATAGCAACATCCGCCCAATTTTCTACCCCCCTCTCCCTCCCCACATTAACCAAAGGTGATCTAGACGCCTCACTTTGAGAAGCTGTATCCTGTCAACATGTACTAATTTATTTGTGGGGTTTTTCTGTTCCTGTTAAATGGTGTAAAGGCACTATGGACTTCACTTAGGATTTTGTTGTGTGCATGCTCAGATTCCTGCTGTGAAAGTGCTGCAGAGTGTCTGATATCTTTCCCACTTGTCGTCCTGCTTCTCTGATGCTAACATAATGTTATACAAGATGTGGGGTGTACAAAATGTGTTTGCCCATGCAAGGTTTCATGTATCCTGCTGCATCATGCTTCAGATGGTGTTTATTCTATGCAGGGGCCTATATGCATGCAGCATTGCACAACTTTGCTCCTTCCCTAAATGCAGAGGTGTCAGCACATGGATTAAAAACTATAAAAAGAAGGGAACCAAGTGCAGGGTTCTCATAGCATGGTGATCTGTAGCTGGAATTTCCATTGTATGTGATTCCTCCGAGCAGATGCTTAGAAAAGGTTGTTTGTAACGTTCTGCAGTGGAAAGCACATTGTCCCAGAAAAACATCTAGGTGTTTGTTGCTGCACGGTGAGCTCCCGACAACAGACCTTTGGTTGTTATTTTCAGTGGCAGGAGGCAGATGGTTGGCACTCGAGGAGAGTGAAAAAAACAAACATCGAGGCTGCTGAACTGTAATCAGATTGTTAGATGGACTGGAAAGCAGTGGCAGCGTTGAGGACAGGGAAGAAGAAGGCAGTATTCTGTGCCTAACAGCATTAATGTGACGCATTTGGCTGGTATGCCTGTGCCTTAACTGAAAAATGGGCCATGTTTGCAGTGCACACCTAATGATTCTACGTTAAAATATTCCTGCTGGAGTTTCCTTCAAAGCATGCTGTCAAAAATAAATTAAACATGGTGCGGTACCTTAATCTGCCTGTGGTCTGAGGATTTGATGCTGTTACTGCACAACGATATATCTGTCCTTGTGGAATTGATCTTGGGAAAGCAATCCTAACTTTCTTATGATGGAGAGCTGTGTTTCCTTGCCTCTAGGTCAGGAGTGGGGAACTTCAGGGCCTGGTGAAGAGCCTCATCCATGGCTCTGCCCACCACTGGCATGCGGCCCCTGAAAGGCTGCCCATGAGAGAATACGGCCCCCGGGTTCTAAATGTTCCTCAGCCCTGACATAGACTTCAAAGCCCAGCACTGGACTGGAATGACTTTGAAGAAATCAGTGCTTCACTTCATTCATTCATTCATTCATTCATTCATTCAAAAGATGTCTATATTGCTCTTCAGCAGAAGTTCCGGGTCGGCTAAGACAATACACAAGCAGCTTATTAAGAAGCCTGGGAAAACACAACATCTTGTCTGGTGCTGAAAGTGTGTTGGCACCAGGTAGGGCTCACTGGGAAGGGTTTCACAAATGGTGTGCCACCACTGAGAAGGCTCTGAACTGCAACACTCCAAAATTTTGCTTGTGGATATTCCAGAGAACCCATTGCCTAACAAAACGAGACATTAGCCAGTCAATAGATTTAGGAAAGTCAGTTGTCTTGTGTCATATGCTATACTATACCTGGGAGTAAGTTGAACCCTAGTGGACTCTAATGGAATTTATTTCCAAGTAGACAGAGATAGAATTGCGCAGAAAAAGCAGTTTAATTGCCCTTAGGATTGTGGTTCATTGTGATACTTGTGTCAATTTCTTGTTAGAAAGTTAATGAAACTTGGTGAGATGACATGTGAAATTTACTTTCCATAACTGCGGAGTAGGCTTATTGTTAAATCCAGCATTATGTAGTCTTCACTTTATTCTCTCTTCTCTTTATTTAGGTGGCTCTCCGTACTTGGCAACGAAAATCAATGAAGCAAAAGATTTGTTGGAATCAAGCAGTAAACATTAGGGCTCCAGGATTCTGTTTCGTTAGGAAGCATCGTAGATCATGCAGCTTACTCCTGTAAAGCAGCTTTCTGTTTTGTGTTGGGTGCTAATGTTGGATCTCATCTTCAGCTACAGTGTATTCAGAAAGTTGAATTTGTAATTTCAAGCACTTAATAATAAAATTCACTTTCAGTATTAGAAACCTCACATGTGCCGTTCTTGTAGGAAGTATATTTGCATGGGTAATAAACTCCACCCGCCCCCCCGGCCCTTGCATCTGCCTCTAGGAGCCAAAACAGTGAGAGACATCAGCAATGGCAGCCCAGGTGAGGAAGACCTCCCCTATAAGATAATGCAATACAATACAGTGGTACTCAGGTTACAGACGCTTCAGGTTACAGACTCCGCTAACCCAGAAATAGTACCTCGGGTTAAGAACTTTGCTTCAGGATGAGAACAGAAATCGCACGGCGGCGCAGCAGCAGCAACGGAAGGCCCCATTAGCTAAAGTGGTACCTCAGGCTAAGAACAGATTCAGGTTAAGAACAGACCTCTGGAACAAATTAAGTTCTTAACCTGAGGTACCGCTGTATAAGTTTATTATTCTAGCCAAAGTCCATACTAAACCTGCAGCACTGTACCAATAAAACAACATCCAGCGTCGATGAGCCAGCATCTATTATGTAAGAGAGGTTACCAGAGACACCAACAAAGCCAAATCTAGCTTGATTTCAAATAGAACTCCTGAATCACCACAACAATTTATAGTGTTGTTATCTAACTCCTTTTTCCTGGTTTTGTTTTTGCAGCCAGTGCATAGAGTGCCACTTTGTGTGTCAAGAAGGTATTATTGTCACTCCAAAGAAACAGACGGTTTCTGCTGGGGTGTGCCGGCCTGGTGGAGTGAAGAAGGGCTTCAGAAAGTGATATAGATACAGTGGTACCTCGGGTTAAGTAGTTAATTCGTTCCGGAGGTCCGTTCTTAACCTGAAACTGTTATTAACCTGAAGCACCACTTTAGCTAATGGGGCCTCCTGCTGCCGCCGCGCTGCCGGAGCACGATTTCTGTTCTCATCCTGAAGCAAAGTTCTTAACCTGAAGCTCTATTTCTAGGTTAGCGGAGTCTGTAACCTGAAGCGTATGTAACCCGAGGTACCACTGTACTGCTTTCTGAAACCTGTGTTCACTCCAGCACACTTACAGATAATGTGTGATGTCTTCCAACTGAGGTTGACCACAAATGCAAAGTCTGTCTGCATACAGGACCTTGTAGCAGCCATCCAAGACTGCAATGGGCATCATTTGGAAACTCAGCTCACTAAAGGCATTTTCTAGGGAAGCTGATGAATTTGATCAGCTAACTAGGTCTGAAATGCTCTGTTCTCAAGATTGGATACCAAGGGGGGAAATTGGTGTTTCTAATGGGTTGCAGGTCCCTTCTGGAGTCTACCTAGAAGAGACAACCTCTTAGTTGACACCTGTTCAAGGTCAAAGCAGAGCTCAGTTCTGGAAAATGATAATAGTCAAAAACATCTTGATAAGCTGCTTCCCAGAGTTGGCTATTGCCCAATTCCATATAGCACAGAGCAAGAAAACACTCAATAGGCATAGTAGTATTTTTAAATATATATAAATACTTTAACTGAGCAAAGCTCTTGCCTTAATTGTTGGCCACCCAGATTCTGTTCAGAAAAGAGCTGCTGATATTGTTGATGGCAGAGAATATAGCCTTTAAAAACCCCAACAAATTCTGCAGTTTCCTAAACTTCCCAAACTCTGTGTTCATGATGGCAGGAGCAGGGAGGGGGCCCAGATCTGCGGGGGGCAGTGGTGGGGCATTTTGCTTACAGCAGCAAAACATCCCGGGCTGCCCCTGCCCACACCCTGTTGGCTTTCTACCGCCATAATTGTTTTTGGGATTAGGATTTTGTTGGGCAGAGTGGCCTCTTCACCCTGCTGCTGAACTTGCCCATCTGCTAACTGGCCTTGACACTTTGCCAGCCAGGGGTCCCTCTAGCTCCTAGAGGGATACTTAACAGGGTCAAGGAAGCTTATCTGCCTCCTGGCATATGTGCCTTCAGGATGCTTTGCTCACACTTTTTCCAGTTTTTTTATATTTTCTGTAAGGCTCCCAGATGCATAATGCACATACAGTGGTGCCCCGCAAGACGAATGCCTCGCAAGACGAAAAACTCGCTAGACGAAAGGGTTTTCTGGTTTTTGAGTCGTTCCGCAAGACAAATTTCCCTATGGGCTTGCTTCGCAAGACGAAACGTCTTGCGAGTTTGTTTCCTTTTTCTTAAAGCCGCTAAGCTGTTAATAGCCGCTAAGCCACTAATAGCCGTGCTTCGCAAGACGAAAAAACCGCAAGACAAAGAGACTCGCGGAACGGATTAATTTCGTCTTGCGAGGCACCACTGTACATATTTTGGGTGGTCATATTTTGGATGCCAGGAGAGAGGGCTACTTTATTTTGCAATAGCAGCTTGTGAAGAATAGTTGAAAGCCCTTTCCCCTTGTTTTTTCAGCTAGGAAGCTTACAGTACTTATTTTTCTGATAACATGGCAGAAAACACAGGGGAGGCTCTGACATGGGTTTAGCAGAGCCAAGTGCAACACAGTGGAGTAAAGGTTTTCAGACTTGCAGCATTCAAGGCACTCTTTCCACACCAACTTATTTGCAAATTACAAAGAATTCCTGAGTATCCTAAGGAAAAGGTTGTTCATATAAAACACCACCCTTTGTGATCTGCGTGTTGTCTCTCATCCATCCCCCCAACCACTGTGGCGTGGCAGGAAGATGGAGAGATAAATGGGCAAACTGTGTTGCAGGAAACTTTATTACCCATTGCTAGATCTTGAGGATAAATTAGATTTGGGCTGGATATTAATGTGAACCTACCTGATTTGCACTTCCTGAAAGAATACGCATAGTGAAATGCAGGTATCCTTCAAAATTTGCACGTATCCATCTTGTGTGATTCACTTCTCCAATCAAATAATGTGTACAAAATGTGTGTGTTAGGGGGAAGTGTGCATAAAATGCATATATAATGCACTTAACATCAGGAGAAATTGCAAAAATGTATATATCAGGCAAAGCCTCATTTCCAGACTTCCATATCTGGAGAAATTGGCACTAAAATGCTGACAAATTTCCATCAGCACTTGAAAAGAAAAAACACAAATATGAAGAAATGTGAAGAACGGGGGAAATGGGAAAGAGAGAAACCAGGATTGGCAGATTCTGGTATTCTCATTCGGGACGGCCAAAGGATGCTTCCAGAGAATCCCGTGGCTTCCATGAATGCAGGTTCTCCTCCACTAGACTAGGAGAAACAGCAGTCTGATGAGACATTAGGGAATGTGAGTGGTTCCTCCTTGGCTTTTATTCTACATTCACAGAAACATTTTCACCTAGAGGTGATGTCCCCAGCTGTCGGAACCGGGGGATGAAAAACCAGCTGGCTTGGCCCCAGCTGGAGTGTCTCCCCTCTCAGCCTTGCCGCTGCAGAGATCCATCAGTCATCCTCCCTGATGTGCATCTGTGACTCAAGCTGCAGAGCAGGCTTGAGCACACATTGCTCAGCAGTGTAAACTGCACAGCAGATGAGGCTTGAGGTGTGGACATGATACTAAACTACGCATTTACAGTGGTACGTCGGGGTACATATGCTTCAGGTTACAGACATTTCAGGTTACTGTCACTGCTAAAATGGCCACTGTTTCTTTAATGCTTAAAAAAGCTGGGTCAGCATGAGTCAGCGGCCTGCACCGGGTTGTATATATAGAGTGAGAAATGTTAGTTTGTTGGTTGGTTGGTTAGTGAAAGCTGGTAGTGTTGATGTGTATAGTTGGTCAGTCGCTTTTGCAGAAAGACTTTTAATAATAAAAGCAGAAAGTACTCTGCAAGGATATTTTTCTCGTGGACTCTTTTATGCCGACAAGGGTCCGAGGACCAGGCTGAGGCGACAAAGGGAGGTCAGAACCTTTTTTGCTTTTTACAAACACTGACAGTTACAGACTCCGCTACCCCAGAAATAGAACCTCGGGTTAAGAACTTTGCTTCAGGATGAGAACAGAAATTGTGTGGGGGCAGCGTGGCAGCAGCAGGAGGCCCCATTAGCTAAAGTGGTACCTCAGGTTAAGAATAGTTTCAGGTTAAGAACAGACCTCCAGAATGAATTACCGTATTTTTTGCTCTATAAGACTCACTTTTCCCCTCCTAAAAAGTAAGGGGAAATGTGTGTGTGTCTTATGGAGCGAATGCAGGCTGCACAGCTATCCCAGAAGCCAGAATAGCAAGAGGGATCACTGCGCAGCAATCCCTCTTGCTGGCTTCTGAGATTCAGAATATTTTTCCCCTTGTTTTCCTCCTCCAAAAACTAGGTGCGTCTTGTGGTCTGGTGCGTCTTATAGAGCGAAAAATATGGTAAATTCTTAACCCGAGGTACCACTGTATTATACATAAATCAGGACAAAGAAAACATGGCTTCTCTCCTTGCCATCTTCTTGGAGAGTGACTGAACAAAAGCAATACAGAGCAGAAGTTCTGCTCACACCAGCAATCTGTGACATGTGACATGCAACAATCCACATATCTGCAGCAAAGGGTGGAATGGAATTCCCAACAGCAGCATCCTTAAGGAGTCTCCTCCAGACTTGTCTGCACCAACAGAGGCCTCCCCACTTGACCCTCTGCATGCCCTCTTAATTTACATTTTCCAGTGGAAGAATTTCAGGATTTTAACATGGAGAATGGCAGATCCAGTTCTGGTGGCGGGGATGAGAACCAAAGGGCCCAAATGCGGCTTGTGCTGATACGTTAAAAGGGAGAAAACCACCTGCCCAGATGAACCTAAATAGATGAATTGATACTACATTTTCCCTGTATACAAAAGTGCTTAAAAAGATGAAGGGCTCCTTGGATCTTGGGAGTAAGGCAGGGTGCTGCTTTTTCTTGATTGTGCTCTCCACGGAGTGTTGAAACGCCGTTTCTAGCATGAAGACAGCACTTCAGCAAAGGCCCTGGGAATTTGTAGGCTGCTGCAAACCAGGTGTGAAGGCGGCAAGATGTAACATCTGCAAGTAGTTTTCATGCTCAATTGCAACCTATGTATGTTGATGACACACAATTAGGCTTTTGTTTTTTGCGCTGCGTCTAGCCAGTCGAGGTTACCTACCCACCTACGTAATAATAAGCACCATTCTGCAGATGTTACCAGAATGCCCCATCCCTTTCAGGCTGGATATCATTACAAAGCAAGGCAGGAGGAGGAGGTCCCTGTATTCCAGTTGATTTAACCCGTTTTGACCAGAGGAACATATGGATAGCATTGGAAGGCCCTGAAGCAATCTGCATCCATACATTCCTGTAGCTGCTTTGCAGTTACTGACATGAAGGTGCATTTCATTACTTGCTTTATTGAGTCCATTTATAGACTGTCGATCACTTCTCCTACCTAGGCAGTTATCTTTCCACAAGGGCCAACACTGATGCCGAAATCCAGCATCGCCTGAGCTCTGCGAGTGCGGCTTTCTCCCGACTGAAGTGCAGAGTCTTTGAGGACCAGGACATTTGCAGGTAAACCAAAATGCTTGTTTACAAAGCTGTTGTACTAGCAACCTTACTGTATGCTTGTGAAACATGGACCACTTATAAACGCCATCTCCAACTCCTCGAAAGATTCCATCAACGGCGTCTCCGAAATTTTTTACACATCACTTGGGAAGACAGGCGAACTAATATCAGCGTACAGTGGTACCTCGGGTTAAGTACTTAATTCGTTCCAGAGGTCCATTCTTAAGCTGAAACTGTTCTTAACCTGAAGCATCACTTTAGCTACCACGCAATTTCTGTTCTCATCCTGAAGCAAAGTTCTTAACCCAAGGTACTATTTCTGGGTTAGCGGAGTCCGTAACCTGAAGTGTATGTAACCTGAAGGGTATGTAACCTGAGGTACCACTGTACTGGAAAAAGCAAAGATCACCAGTGTCAAAGCAATGATTCTTCAACATCAACTTCGTTGGACTGGTCATGTTGTGCGAATGCCTGATGATCGTCTTCCAAAGCAACTACTCTATTCCGAACTTAAAAATGGAAAGCGTAATGCTGGTGGTCAACAAAAGAGGTTTAAAGACTCTCTCAAGGCAAATCTTTAAAAAATGTAGTATAAACACTGACAACTGGGAAACACTGGCCTGCGAGTGCTCCAGTTGGAGAACAGCCTTTGCCAAAGGTGTCACGGGCTTTGAAGACACTCGAACTCGGGATGCAAGGGAGAAACGTGCTAAGAGGAAGGCATGCCTGGCAAACCCTCACCGTGATCAACTCCCACCCGGAAACCAATGTCCCCACTGTGGAAGGACGTGTGGATCCAGAATTGGCCTCCACAGTCACTTACGGACTCATTGTTAAAACTGTGTTTATGGAAAACAATCTTACTCGGCTACGAATGATTGCCAGAAAAAAAGAAAGAAAGACTAGCTACAGGAAAATCGAGATACATAGATACATAGTAAGCCCCATTTCAGCTGATTAAGAAAAATCCAAGCACATTACATCGGGATGCTTGGGGGGTATGAGAAAGGAAATAAAGAAATCAACACCCCCCCCCCAATTGCTGGGGTGGAAAGATGTGCTTTGCCACAAAGGAGCACACAGCCACATGATGGCACTGAGTGGGGCTTTCGCCAAACTCAACCCCCCCCCCCCGATTATCTCCCAGTTTTTGTTCTGTGCCTTGAGGTGCGGCTTCCGAGAGAGGAAACATCAGGGCAAAAAGAACAAGAGAAACTTCCTGCCCTCCATCCGTGGCCCTTTGGACATTTACTGAGATTACAGTGGATGACGGGACAAGGCCTGCCGTGCTTGTCTGCAAACTTCTTTTAACACACTGGTTCCCAACGGGTGTTCAGTGGTCCCCGGGGGAGGGTGCATGTCACAGAACAAAAATTGCCAAAGAGATGGCAATAGTAGGGGGTCGATGGTTTGGCTTTTGAAAAACTGGAGGTCCGCATTATTTAGGTAACTGGGAACCTCTGGCGCAAAGGAAGCTTTCTGGCAGCGTGAACCATAAAAGTTTATTCAGATTTGCCATGCAAAATGAGATATTATACCAATCAGGAGAAATTCTGCAGTCTTTCATCTTTCCTCCTCCTGCTTTCCTCCCCGCTCACAGCCTTTTTTTAAAAAAGACATCTGACACTTAGCAAATGTTCTCAACAACGGGGGGGGGGGGGGTCACGTGTGGAAAAGAGAGCATCAGAGTGAGAGAAGGCCTCTGTTCCTCACCCCCCCCCATTAATAATGGGGTGATGTGATTTGTATATTCTTAGCTCTTCAATTATCTCACTGTATTTTTCAGTTTTTCATTAGTAAGTGCTGGAGAAAGAAAAACACACACACACCATATTATATATATATTTACAGTGGTACCTCGGGTTACATACACTTCAGGTTACAGACTCCGCTAAGCCAGAAATAGTACCTCGGGTTAAGAACTTTGCTTCAGGGTGAGAACAGAAATCGTGCTCCGGCGGTGCGGCAGCATCTGGAGGCCCCATTAGCTAAAGTGGTGCTTCAGGTTAAGAACAGTTTCAGGTTAAGAACGGACCTCCGGAGCGAATTAAGTACTTAGCCTGAGGTACCACTGTATATATATTAAACAATATAATCTAGCCAAATGCCATGCAACTGCTTCTTATATTTAAGGATGTAAAATTGCTAATGCAGGAGACTAACGTTCTTTGGAGATAAGCGTAGTTGCTATGGTGAGGAAGGTCCCTGCCATTCATTGCAAAAAAAGGTGGCATCCATGGCACGATCCATCGGAATATATTTTTGCTATTGAAGTAAGTGCAGTTCACTAGCATACTGCAGACTGCGTGAGGCGTATGCTTCTCTTGTGATATATGCATATACAAACACACACATAGATGTGAAGTCTTCACCCATTTTAAAATGCATAACTGTTTTCTCTACTGCTGAAGAGAAATGGGAAGGGGTTAGAGCTTATTTTTTGTAGATAACAGCAATCCTTAAATGAACAAAGCTTCATTTAACATTCAAATTAAAAAAAAATGCATGTCACTAGTTGGCTCAGTGAAAATCAGTAGCTTTAGTTAGCTTTTTTAAATTTTAAACTTTATCTTGTAGGCTCTAATGATCTGCATTTGCTTCTGAAATGTATTCAGGCAATAATCTGCAATAAATTGGTGATTTTCAGCACTTAGGACTTGCTACTGAATATTAAACAGAATGGCAGTGTGTTTGTCAACAACCAATTCTTGAGAGGTTTATTGCTTTTGTTAATGATAAACAAACCATTTATATCACTACGAGACATTTAAAAAGAGGGGAGTACAAATGACTAGTTCCATAGGGGAAATATTTAGCAGCTAGAAGATAGATATAGACATAGATAGATACAGAGATACGTAGTCATGGGTAAAGTTCTTTTCATTGTAAAGGTCAACACTACTTCCATAAATCACTTGAGACCATAACTGTTCTTTTTCAGAAACAACAGCTTTTGTCAGCCTGGTGCCTTCCAGATTTTCTGGGGCTACAACTTGTAGGATGCTCCCCCCAGAGAGGTTTGCCTGGTGTGTTGGTTACATATCCTTAGGTACCCAGCAAAAAGAAGCCACTTATTTAGCCTTTGGCTAATTAAACAATAAGGTCCATATAGTAAAAGCTATGGTTTCCCCAGTAGTGATGTATGGAAGCGAAAGCTGGACCATAAAGAAGGCTGATCGCCGAAGAATTGATGCCTTTGAATTATGGTGCTGGAGGAGACTCTTGAGAGTCCCATGGACTGCAAGAAGATCAAACCGATCCATTCTTCAGGAAATCAGCCCTGAGTACTCACTGGAAGGACAGGTCCTGAAGCTGAGGCTCCAATACTTTGGCCACCTCATGAGAAGAGAAGACTCCCTGGAAAAGACCCTGATGTTGGGAAAGATTGAGGGCACAAGGAGAAGGGGACGACAGAGGACGAGATGGTTGGATGGTGTTCTCGAAGCTACAAACATGAGTCTGACCAAACTGCGGGAGGTCGTGGAAGACAGGAAGGCCTGGCGTGCTCTGGTCCATGGGGTCACGAAGAGTCGGAAACGACTAAACAACTAAACAACAACAACAATTAAACAATCTATGGCCTTTTTGTTACTGTGCCATAGCATTCTTGTGCTTTTAGACTATAGACTGCCCTGCAATCCTCAGCTGAAGGGCGGTATAAAATAAATAAATTAAATAAAACAAAACAAAAGTCCTCCCCCTCCGTGACAATTGGCACCCAGGGTGCTGCTGAAGGGAGGTCCCCCAAGATCTGGAGAAGACCAGGATGAGTTATGGGTACACAGGCAGAAATAGGAAGGGAAATCTCAAAAGGCAGCCAGCTCAGAAAAGAAGGAAGCAGCTCCGTAAAATATGAAAGCCTAAAACAAACCTCCATATTTCATTATTAAAAGACTGCAAAGAGGAGCCTAGGTGGGGATTTCTAAAATAGTCTACACATCACAATTACAGCATAAATCCTATTATATTATTAATGAATAATCAACAAAGCATGTAAAAGTATAAAACAGTATTAAGAAAAGAGCAACTAAAAATAAGCTTCACACACACACACACACACACACACACACACACACACTTCCTCCTCCAAATGTCTCATTCATGACCTCCAAGTAAGGTGTACTTCTTAGTTATTAAGTTAAGCTTGTGACCTGTCCTTCCGACAAGGGAATTTGAGGCAGCCACCAGCAACAGCAAATTCTCCTTTGCAGCTCCTGATTCTATTAAATCACATCTATTACTGCAGGCTTTACAGATGTACAAGAGTCTTTCCAGTCCTCTCAGAACTAGCAGCATGGTTTGCATGTTGGTGCTGGGGTGGCAGCAAGTTTGTGCGGCCGTACAGAAAGGACCATTGACACATGGATAAGGACAGAGAAGCTGCCTGGTGCCAACTCTCTCCAGATTGTCAGAAATGAGTCTTTTCTAGGCCTGTCCGGAGATTCGAGAAGCTGGACACGCACTTCTTTGAAACGAGGGGCAGATGCATCTGTTAATTTAGGTTTTCTTAATTTCTCATTTTCCCAATCTTTAATTGTCGTCCACATATCTGCAGTAATCTCCTTTTTAAAAAATCCTTACAGAATCCATCAGCATTTTAATGTGAATTTCTCCTAATAAGCACATGTTTGTATACCGTTTATTCGTTTTTATTTACACTTCCCCCTTAATATAGGCATTTCTGTAAACATTGTTTGGTTCCAGAATTGCATTGCAAAATTCGGAGAAGTGTGAATTTCGAAGCATGGCTGTGCTTAAGTTCCCATATTGTTTTAATGCAAACTGAATTCAATTCATGCCCCACCGCACAGAGAAACATCATCTGGTTGCATGGGATGGAAGCGGGGAGGATTTTGTCATGAAAGGTCTCCATACCAAGGTCCCTGCAGTGAAGACAAGGAGCCCCTAAGGCTGGCCATGTTCAGTTTGCTACATTAATCACAGCCATGTTCCTGTCATTCTGAATTTTAGTGTGTGTGTGTTTGTGTGTGTGTGTGTGTGTGTGTGTTGTTGTTTTTTTGGTAACCCGCTTTGAGGATTTTACAATCAAGGGGTGTATAAATTTCATGAAATAAAATCAATAAATAAATGCAATACAGTGGTACCTCGGGTTACATATGCTTCAGGTTACATACGCTTCAGGTTACACACTCTGCTAACAAAGAAATAGTGGATTGTAGAAAGAAAGAAATAGTGCTTCAGGTTAAGAACTTTGCTTCAGGATAAGAACAGAAATCGTGCTCCGGTGGCGTGGCAGCAGCAGGAGGCCCCATTAGCTAAAGTGGTGCTTCAGGTTAAGAACAGTTTCAGGTTAAGAACGGACCTCCGGAACGAATTAAGTACTTAACCTGAGGTACCACTTTATAAAAAATAAAATCACACAGACCAAGATGATTAAGGGTTTGGGTTTAAAAGCTTCAGTCTTCTCTCCATTTGGGGGGTTCTCACAACCTTATCAACTCACAACCAGAAAAAGCGGGTGGGTCGCGGCAGCTGGCCAATGGAGAGTTTAGCGTTTTGTGCCCCCTGCTTTTCTGCAGAGAAGCTAGAACGAAGCCATATTTTCTTCCCATTTAATTCAGAGCAGTTGACCAAAAAAATGTCCTTTTCAAACCACAACCTAATTTCTAATATATAACAGAAGTAATTAGAGTGGAGCTAGATAAAGAGGATTACAAGTTCTAAAAGTCCCAAGGGAAATCAGTTGGAAGGACTTTGAGACTATGACAACATCTCAAGTAAGACGGAGCAGAATAAAATCTCCTCCTGCTGGGAGGGATTTGCTGAGTTGGCAAAGTCTCCATTAGTTTGTTATCCCGTGTGTTGAATTCTAAAAAATAAAATCATCTCTAGGAAATATGAAAACTGCCGTTGTGTGCCCCTAGTATGAGGCATTATTTACAGCAGGAATGAGGAGCCTGTGGCCCTCCAGATGTTGTTGAATTTCAGTTCTCATCAGCTCCAGCTGGCATGGCCAACAGTCAGGGATGGTGGGGTTGTAATTTAAGAATGTCTGGATAGCCACAAATTTTTCCACCCTTGCTTAATGGAGCTACTGCCTCTTAGCAGTTTTCCCCGGCCTCCTGTTGTCATGATGACAATCCTGATAGACCCAGGAACCAATACGTCTGTTCTGGGCATGCTCAGATCTGTTTCCTTGAAGGCCACACCTGCACACTAGCAAAGCTCTGGGCCAGCTTTGTAGTTTCATTATTTCACTATTTGTGTGAGTGAGCTCCGCTGGACAGACAGTGAGTCTCCTTTTTGTAAAATAAATTGAGGGTTTTGTTTTTACTTTTACCATTTTAAGAAATAATTGGCTTGATTGTGATGGCAAGGTTTTTTAAAAAATGTTTTTGCCACATTTCCCGCAGAAGTTCACCCTCATTAAAAGTGGATGGAATTGTAAAACAGAGTATGGACAGTTTTTAAAAACCCCAGCTTTGCTTGGTGCTACTGCTTAACATTTGTGATTTTCCCACATGCTGTTCCTTCTGTTTGCTCACGCCCACTTTGTATCCTTTATTCACTTCAGGCCTTGATGCTGTTTGGTTTATCTGTCCGTGGGTAGTGTTAATGAGCATGCTGGATTTGAGCCTTGTCTGCAGGAGGTGGAGTTGGGGACCCATGGAGGGGCTCCTCAAACCACTGAGGCCGTGAGATCTCCCATGCACTTGAGAATTCACTAAAATCAAACAAGGCCAGAGAACCTCAGTAAGATGCAATTGGCAGTGACAGTTCTTTCATACAAATTAATGTGTGCTTTGGGATGGAGGACGGGCATGCCATTTAGATTAGGGAGAACATTTAGATTAGGGGTGGAATCAAGAAAGTCACGGAAGCTGGTAGGAGTTGAATCGCCATGATGCAGAAGAAGAAGAAGAGTTTGGATTTGATATCCCGCTTTATCACTACCCTAAGGAGTCTCAAAGCGGCTAACATTCTCCTTTCCCTTCCTCCCCCACAACAAACACTCTGTGAGGTGAGTGGGGCTGAGAGACTTCAGAGAAGTGTGACTGGCCCAAGGTCACCCAGCAGCTGCATGTGGAGGAGCGGGGAAGCGAACCCGGTTCCCCAGATTACAAGTCCACCACTCTTAACCACTACACCACACTGGCTCAGAAGAAGTGGCAGTGCTGGATGTTAGGTTCGAATTCCCATTTCCCTTATAAGAAAGGGAGGGAATCACACTTCCATAGCAGCACACTTGGAAAGAGAGACAGAAGCTCTATGCAGGCACTCTAAACCCCTCTCTCGATGAGGGAGAGTGAGACTGGGCCTCCTAGTTCCACACACTTGCATGGTTCCTGCCAACGCCCATGGATGGAGGAGTAATGTCTGCAACAGAGCGCCTTCGCTGGTCTCCACTCTCCACGGGTTTTGGAAGCTGCATGTGTTTGAGCGACCCGTGGAGATGACAAAACGTGGGACTGTGATCAAGCCAGCCAACTCACAATATCTCTGTGTTCTCTACCCTCCTATAGTCTTTACTCCTTCCCAGTCCTACGAACACAGCTATGTAAATACTGCTTGCAAAGGAAGAACGTGAAAAAACACCCACTTGAGTTCAAATGAGTTTCTCATTACTCTTCAATTGAACCAGCCTTCACCCCTTAAGCCAGATCAATATTAGATCCATTTCTTTGTATTTTTTATGATACACAAAAAATTAAAACACAGCAGCTGCCTTTAAATGGAGGGATTTACGGCTGCCCGGTTGTTTGCATCTGCAGGTTCTCTAATTGATCGCTCACGGGATTCTTGTTCTCCTAATTGGGTCTGGAGGCCATTGTGCCTCAGGACTGCCACATCTTTGCCAATGATAGTCACTGTAGTTTGGGTTTTGCAGGCAATGGAAGAAGAGGAAGTTGCTACCTCAGGTGGAGCAAGCAATGGCCTGCGAAGGAAGCAAGCATTTCAGAATGACTCAGGGCATTTTTCAGGAGTGTCTGAAGAGCTGTTTATGGGACCCAAAATGGGGAAATTGAAGTTCTGCTGTGGGGATCCTCTCTCACCAGCATAAAATGTTCTGTTGAAAAACTGGAGCTGTTGAAGATACTCTCCACACAGTCAATAAAGTTATTAAGACCGGAGGCTAGAATTGCCATACATTTCCATGTAAAGAAATTTTTTGAGGGATGCAAAGAAAGAAACTCTTGTGGCACCTAAAAGATTAGCAGGTTTATTATAGCTTCCACTTCCAAGGACTGGAAATCAACTCCATTCTTGTTTTGTTGTAACAAATGTAGGGAGCAACACAAGAAGCAAGCTGGTGTTACTTGAAGAGACATTGAGTTGCACGGCATCAAAGATCCATTCAGTATCAGGGCTGTAGGTGGCATTATGCTTTCCTCCTCTGAGTCCATCTCCATCTTGGCTTCCTTAGCCAGCCAGTTGTTGACATAAATGCACATGTCCTTTTTTTCAACACTTCCTGTCTCCTCCCTCCTGCTTCACATTAGCCATTGTTTTGGGCTGATGATGCCCCACAATGTTACTTAGAGGAGACGACCTTCCACACCTGGAAACTGCATTTCCAGACATTTCCAGCACATATACGCAGGCAGCAGATGTAAGGATGTATACAGCTAGAATGATCCTTTTGTGAGTGTGGACACGATATAGTAGCAGTCCATTGTGTAGTATCCTGTCCTTTTTGTCAGGTTCCTAGAGAAAAATGTTTTAGGAGTCTGATTCATGGCAGTTTAATTATCTGATTCTGATAAGATCTGCTTTGTGTTGGCTGACTTGGACAAATACATATCTTACAATTATGCAAAACCTAGAAAAGCTTCTGAATAAATCTGCAAGAGAGAGGATTTCTGTTGGGCACTGTCTGTTGCTGTATCGTGTTGAGGTGACCAATCTACGTAAGTATATTTTGGTTGTCTTGCCCCTGATATTTTGTATTTGCACCAATTTTTAAAATATTTTTGTGCTGACCTTTGGCTTCAGTGACTGTCACTTTTCCCATCCTGCTCTCAGCTCAGTGAGGTGATGCTGTCTCAGTTGTCATGAGGGGCCCAATTCTGCCAGATACAAAACAGCTGGCTGGCCAACTTTCCTTGGTGCAAAGTTTTGAATTATACAAACTCTTGCCTATTTAGAAACAAATATTTTCGTCACTTCAGACAGTAGCTTGGTTACAAAATGTTTCACAACAGCGCGACCAGGACTTCAACTGATGCAAAAGCACAGAAATCTGTTCACTGTCAGTTATACTCAATGTTGCCAAAATTTCACAAATAGACCAAGAGATTAGAAAGATTGCCTTGGGCTTGCCCTGAATCCTCATTGCTGGTGTCTTTGTCCATAAGCATCTTTCTAGAACCATCCATACAAGGTCCATAGCGTGTATTCTGCTACATACACTCACATGCTGCGGTGCTCAGCATATCTGTCTCTCAACCCACCCACCCCCCAAAGAAACAAAGCAAATCTCAGAATTTGCTGACTTGAAACTGTCTCTTAAGATTTGGATATCTGACGTTCCTTGTTATGCAAATGTGCGAGGCCGGCGGGATGAGATTGCACGGATGTAATAAGAGTGTTGTAATAGCTGGGAAACGCAGTTCTCTGATGCCAACCATCTGTCTTAAGACCAAAGATGTTTTCTGTGGCTGCTGTCAGAGTGAGAGCCACATGCGCTGGGCTGAACTCCCTCTGCCCCTTCACATAGGAGAAATCAGGATGCAAATCTATATGCCGGTGAGCTGGTAGCCGCTCCTCTCTCAGGAGTTAAATAACCACCTGCAAGTTGCCTTTCATCTTTCTGGGCTAATTCATGTTGTGAATTTATATCCCTGTTTATGGGTTTCTCCTTGCAATCGCTGGCTTCTGGCTTTCTTTGTAAATTATATGGGTGGCCATTTGCATGTAAATGTGTTGTACATGGAACATTGTCGTTATACATATTTTACTTATTTTACTATGTGGGTTGATAAGATCCCTCCTTTGCAATTAATTTTACTCATAAGAGTTCCAGGAAAACAAATTACATAACAAACTAATTAAAGGCACCTGATGCAGAGGAGAACAAGCAGCTGAAGGACTTACATGAGTCTTGCTAGACTGGGAGGTAATGGGTGCAAGAAGGGATTTATGGAGTTGGGTCAGAAACTCCCAGAGAAGATGAAAGTAAGTTATTTTACTTCGGACTAAGCAGTTTGACATGAGGCTCATATTTCCCTTCTTTTATCTGTATGAAATGGAAGAAATAAAACCATGAGCAGAACAAACACTCTTACAATATTGTAAATTGGGAGCAAGCTAGCAAGGAAAAATTATCTCCATTTGTTCAGGGTAAGGGAGGGCCTTGGAGAGCCATTGCCAGCCAAAGCGAATGGTCAAATAGTCTGACCCCAGCAGCTTCCTCCGTGCTGAGGAATAAACCTATTAAAACTCAGCATTTGTGTAAGATTCGAGGGACGGTTTGGAATGTGTGTCAGAACCTGACCGGGTTCCAGATTGGAGCAAAAGCCCAAAGGATCCAGCCACATAAAGGGGACACAGGAACTCCCCACTCCCCAGTGATTCCCTTATTTGAGAAAGTCTTAGGATTTTAACTTCGGGTTTCCAACATGACATCTTGCTCCTTCTGTTGTTGTTTTTAAGAGGGTGGGTGTGTGCTTACGCCTTTGTTTTTTATTGGTTTTGTGTGTGTTTTGCTTGTTGCTTCAATTGGGGGTTCTGAGCACCACTAGCTTCTCTCTTTTGAAACGGAGATTTTGGGGCGACCATGACAGTTACTAAAATAACCATTACTTTAATAGTCCGTTTGTCTTCCAAGATGGCGGCGCGTTCATACGCTGTGGCTCTGAGCTCCCAATCGTGTAATCTCACTGTATACAAGTTGTACAAGTGACAATAAAGTATTTCAATTCAATCTACAAATAAGCCGTTTTGTCTGTGATCCCAGTAGTTCTTGGCTCAGCACTGAGAGGCAGGAATAGGGCAGGTGCGTGCGTGACTCTGCTAAGCAAGCATCTCTTCCGAAATGCCTGACACAGGCCCAGCACACCTTGAGCAGGTGGAGGAGACTTGCGCTGCGGACGGGAGTTGTTGTGCTGAAAGTGGTTTGCCTAAGACCAGGTGGGCAACATGTGAGCCAGGGGTGAGCTGATTGTACCTCATCGTCTTGGCACATAGACTACACCAGCTGCCCGTGTTGCTTTTTAGCCATGTCTTGGCATTCTTTTTCCTCCAGTTTCCTTCCCCCCCTCACATTGAGAGCAAGCAATATGGAACGAGCCCACCCATGCTGCTTCCTCAGATGCGAAATAGATCAGGTTAAGTAGGCCTGGAGGGATACTGAGAGCTGATTTCACAATATTGTGGCTCACTAAATACTTGATGGGAAGTCACTGGGGAAGGGGAACTTTCCTCTGGATTTTTGTACTGTAGAAATCTCCCATCACAGTAACGCTTCCCTTTCTCCTTCGTGGGTGGAAATAAATATATTTGGAAACGGGCGGTTCCCGTGGTTCCATGGCAATGGGAGTCCAATAAAACAGATATTTTATTGTAGCTACAGCAGATGGTAGCATGAGGTTGGGGGGACAAGAAGTGCGCCTTGTGTTCTTATACCGCATGGCACATGTTCTGCACACAAATAAGACTTCAGCTTCCAAACTGCACATTGCCAAAAAAAGAAAGAAAGAAAAGAAAATGAAAACACCGTCACTCTTCTGCTGATTCTCAGCTACCACTTGGCATAATTTCAGCAAATATGCCTGTAGTGTAATTTTTTTTGCTGTCTCTTGCCACTGAAACATAGTCCCCCCCCCCTTGCTGATTAAAATAAGAAATAATGAGCTGAGTCCAGCCGTGGGGATGCCACATGCAGGTGTTTCCAAATGTGTGAGGCCAAAATGCAGTAAATTTTCCATATGGACATTTTTCAAAATAGAAACTAACACATCCCTCCACTGTCATAATTGCAACGAGAAACCGATGTAACTGGCTGTCATAAGTTGTTCCCTATAATTTTAACATGGAAATTACCATAAACGAACATGTTTGCAGACCTTTTGTAACGATCCTTTTGTTATAATACACTGAGGGAAGGGGGGGGGGTCTTTCACTTCTAATTATTTTTGCAAAACAAGGTTCTACCTTTCAGTGAGACTTCACTCTCTCTTTCTCTCTCTCTGAATAGAATATTCTAATACACTATGCTTTCAGAAAAAGACAATTCTTACTTTAAGACAACAAATATATTTCTTCAGCCTACTTTGAAAAGGCTATAAACAACTATTGATGGTCTTCTAGATATCCTGCATAATGTGGCAATGTATATGCTTCATTTTGTGTTTTTTAAGTTAAAAAGGAAATCTGGATGATGAAGTTTTAAAGCAACATTGGTATTTGGCTGATTAAACCGTCTATGGCCTTTTAAACTGTGGGGATGGGTGGGTTACTATCCTGTTATTATGTTATGTATTTGTGTGTTTCTATGCTGTAAATTGCCCTGTAATCCTCGGATGAAGAGCAGCATATAAATTAAATGAATGATGGATGGTAGATAAGATAGAATTTGTTCATTTCAGCAAAAAATAGGTAACGTGAAAGGCTCCTTTGGTGACCATTCTCAGTCCCCGGATCCAGCCTCACATTACTTTATTCTGTCCCTACTAGAACACAGACGTCTAACACACAGCAACAGAATGAATGGGATCTCTGACTTCTGCTGCAGCAGAAAGACAGCAATGGTATTACACTGAACTGGGATTTTTAATAAGATGGGATCAAATAACAGCTCGTGAAAAAGCCATTATGGTAGAAGTCCTATTTATTGGGAAAAATTAATATATTTGCTATAAAATCCATAACAGTAATGCAACTGGATACTTATTTTTGGATGCAATAACCCTGAATGTTACATACCAAATACAATACAATAACACTGACTTCCTCCGTTATTTACATGTTTATGAAAATCGATATGCAATCTATGTTAAATGAACTTAGAACGGAGAATAGTTACAATAGAAAAATAATATTTTGGATAAAGCATTCTCAAGGAATCCAATCACATATTTTTTTTCAGGCCTCTAGCAATAAGGCAAAAGTCCCTGGTACAGGAGATAACTTAATTTACAAAATACAATAACCGTTGAGACACATTTTCAAGTTTGCTTTTGGTATACTTTCTCTTACTGTGAAATCACTTTTGTATTCTTACTAAACGGAAAGACTCTCAGGAATGGAACTTGAGGAAGATCTACTACATATTACATTTATATCGCTGAGCTTAGGAACCGAAAATTCTTCTCGTTCGCTCAGTGAGCTAATTTTGAGTTTTCATAGGAAACAGAACTGTCACATTTCAGAAGTCTTGTTCCCCCCCTCCCCTTTTTTATTGGAACTGGCACACAACTACATTTTCACAAGAGGACATCACAAATTCAACTAAAACCAGGCTTGGAGCACTCTGGGAAGGTGTATGCCAAACCTAAGGGTTGCCCTTTAATACTTCCGCTCGCCCTTGCCATGTCCACCAGTCTCCCCCCGACACAGTTCCATTCCCGTCCACAGTCAAGTTGTTTTAATTCCTTCAAAGGCACAGAACTTCCATCTCTTCTCCAGTGTTGCTCCTACTCCAGAAAACTCCTGCTTAAACATGCGTGGAAGCCTCATCAAAAGCATCTCTATTTCATTTGCAGAGATCTAGGAAAAGGAAGAAAACACAGCAAACACTTGTGATCTCAAATAATTGATGGATATGCTCAGATCCTGCCAGGGGTGGGTTCTCATGATCGTTTGTCTAGGGCAATTTATGCCATTACCGTATTTTTTGCTCTATAAGACTCACTTTTCCCCTCCTAAAAAGTAAGGGGAAATGTGTGTGCGTCTTATGGAGCGAATGCAGGCTGCACAGCTATCCCAGAAGCCAGAACAGCAAGAGGGATTGCTGCTTTCACTGCACAGCGATCCCTCTTGTTGTTCTGGCTTATGAGATTCAGAATATTTTTTTCTTGTTTTCCTCCTCCAAAAACTAGGTGCATCTTGTGGTCTGGTGCGTCTTATAGAGCGAAAAATACGGTAATTGATACGTCTCCCCCACCCATTAATTAAGGGATATCTCTTGTATTTCTCTTAGGAGATGTCTACAGAACGCTCTTGAGACAGGTCTGAATAAGAACTTCGGAGGTCATGAAAACCTGCCTCAGACAAGAGGCAAGGGGTGAAGCCCCCAAATTCTTCCACAGCTCAGATGAAAACATTTGCAGTAGTCCTTGGGAAGAATACAAATTGCAAAGGCCACTGTGCTTTTCAGGTGGTGGTGGTGACGAACAGACTTCCCTCCTCTCTTCTCTCTACAAGTTGCTGTTGGCTTCTCCTACCACTGGCCAGGTGTGTTTGGGAGAACAGGCAAAATAGTTTAATAATAATAATAATAATAATAATAATAATAATAATAATAATAATAATAATAATTTTTATTTATACCCCGCCCTCCCCAGCCAAGGCCGGGCTCAGAGCGGCTTACAAGCAATAATAAAAACAAGTTGAATGATTACAACTTAAATACAACATTAAAATACAACATTAAAATATTGAAACATTAAAATATTAAAATGTAGCCTCATCGCAGGAGGAGAAGGAAAAGAAAAAAGAAAGAGAGGGAGGGAGGGAATCAAATTGGCTCCAAGCCAAAGGCCAGGCGGAACAACTCTTTCTTATAGGCCCTGCGGAAAGAAATCAGATCCTGCAGGGCCCTGGTCTCATGAGGCAGAGAGTTCCTCCAGGACGGAGCCAGAGTTGAAAAGGCCCTGGCTCTGGTTGAAGCCAATCTAACTTCCTTAGGGCCTGGGACCACTAGGGTGTTGCTATTTATGGACCTTAAGGTCCTCCGTGGGGCATACCGGGAGAGGCAGTCCCGTAGGTACGAGGGTCCTAGGCCATGAAGGGCTTTAAAGGTCAAAACCAGCACCTTAAATCTGACACTGTACTCCACCAGGAGCCAGTGCAGCTGGAAAAGCACTGGGTGAATATGCTCCCATGGCAGAGACCCCGTGAGGAGCCTCGCTGCAGCATTCTGCACCCGCTGGAGTTTAAGAGATTTGGGCAGCTGAGAGTAGCAGAACTGCATTCATGAGCACATTTAGTCAGATCAATGAACCGTATGCACCCACCCAGACTCTGCGATCGTCACCTGAGGCCCTTCTCCATGTACCTCCTCAAGAGGTCCGGAGGGTGGCAACTTGAGAACGGGACTGCCCTTTGTGCGGCTCTAATTAGATATATCGCCATCACAATTCATAGACTTCCAGGTACGCCTGAACCCAGAGAAGTTGGGGACCCTTGCCATAATGGCTGAGGCAGAGCTCTGTTTGCATCACTGACATTCTCTCATCTGCCCTCCTTGAATGCCCTTGGAAGAATTCGCGCAGAGAGGTGGGCAGTTCTGCAAATCACCCAGCGCAGATATTACTCTGGTGCATTACACCTTAATTTTGAGTAAGGTTGAAAGGGACCTTGTAGCCACGTTTGCTGCCTCTGACACATGGGAACCTTTTTCTGGCTGTCCTAGCCTGAACGCTCAGAGATTCCCGGCAGGAGAACTCTGTTCAAAAGCTTTTGTGACATTTGCCGGTTCTGCCAGGGCTTAATGGCTGCACCTCCACTTTTATTTTGTGGTGAAATGCACATATTTTGCACCCATCACAACAGCAGCAAACAGTGCAGGGAAGAAGAAGAAGAGTTTGGATTTGATATCCCACTTTATCACTACCTGAAGGAGTCTCAAAGCGGCTAACAGTCTCCTTTCCCTTCCTCCCCCACAACAAACACTCTGTGAGGTGAGTGGGGCTGAGAGACTTCAGAGAAGTGTGACTGGCCCAAGGTCACCCAGCAGCTGCATGTGCAGGAGCGGGGAAGCGAACCCGGTTCACCAGATTACGAGACTACCGCTCTGAACCACTACACCACACTGGCTTACTTGGCATTCATCTGTGAATGAACTAGGGATGGATTTAAGATCCCTGTCCTGGTAACAGTGGGGAAAGCTATTCCTGCTTGGAAGCACATATCTAAATTAGGTTGGTGTCTGAAGGGAGTGGAGCAACAGATATCCTGGTAACACTTTTGGTAGTCAAATCTTACCTGACTTGAGTCTAACAGGACTAGCCAACATGGTGCCACCCAACTGCTTTGCAGCACAACTCCCACAACCCCTGAGCAATGCCCATACTGGCTGAAACTGATGGGAGTTGTGCCTCACAGCATCAGCATGGCACCATGTTGGCTACTCCTGTTAAAACGGATGGTGGCAAAATGGCCAGACTGGGAGAGGCAGCTGTCGGGGGGGTTTCTCCCTTCCCTTCAGCAGGTAGTGTGGCTCATCCCCCTAGGGCAGGGGTCTGCAACCCGCGGCTCCGGAGCTGCATGTGGCTCTTTTACACCTTTGTAAAAGTATCCGGGGCGGATACTAGTGAGGGGAGGAGGCGCATTGTGCGCCCCAACAGTAATCTCGTTGTCCCCGAGAGGGGGCAATGACAATAAAGATATTATTTAAAAAAAACACTCCCCACTGTGGCGGGCGCTGTACTGGCTGTGACGTCGCATGGGGGCGGTGCGTGCGTTAGTCACGCACCGTCCCGACGTCACCTTCCCGCCCGCCCGCTACATTGTAAGGGGCATGTACGCTGGTCACTGCATTGAAAGGGGGCATGTACGCTGGTCACTGTTTTGAAGGGGAGTGAAGAACACACACACACAAAAAGGTAACTTGTTAATTTAACGTTTATTTCTATGAGGAGGAGTAATTCTGCGGGGTCAAACAAAGAAATAATAAAAAAAGTGACAAAAAAGTTATTTTTATAATGACGAGTTTTGCGGCTCCCAGATTTTTTCCCTTCGGAAACGGGTCCAAGCGGCTCTTTTTGTCTTAAAGGTTGCAGACCCCTGCCCTAGGGGCAAGTTCACTGGGCAGCTGTGACCAATGTTTGGCTGGACTGTGTAGGCAGATTGAATCATCTTAATGGTCTCCTGGCTATGTATGTAAGGGTGCCCATTAATCAATTTGCTTTTACAGCAAAAACAGTAGAGAATGGGACTCAATACATCTTTTGGACAGTTCTTTGATCAAGAATGGCTAGGATTTCTGCCTCTGTCCTGCATCTGCTCCACACAGTTACACGCAATCTTATATTTCTATAACCCCAATACTGATAATAGTGAATTCAATTTACCCTGGAATCCAACTGCTGCATATAAGACCAAAGATATTCTATATTAGCTCCAAAAGGATGGACGTGAAGGAAGGTAGAGATGATACCTGTATTAAAGCAAACACAAAACTTGAACATTTTCTTAGGCAAAACAGAACATAGCAAAACAAAATAAGGTTTGCATACGACCATGCCTGCTTCTTACTAAAATTAGGTCACTTATATTTGCTAAACAATTAGGATGACCACATTTAAAAGCAATCACTCACTTTTCAACAATGACTGCAGTTCCCCAACAGCTGACCAAGATGAAGGGGAAGATTTCACAGCAAATACTTTCTGGAAAGATTTGTTTCAGCTCTCAGTTTAATGCTTAATTTGCCAATAAAAAATTGTAGGCATGGAAATGAGAATATTGTGCATTTTCTTCTTCAGTTGTTCTTGTCATGAAAATGTTGGATACCAAATGCATCCAAAATTGCACTGTCTTGAATTGCTCTAATAATTTCAGCATGGATTGTGTTTAATCCAGATTAGTGGGCAAACAGAAACATTTTTTCCAGGCGGGTTTCTATTTTTCCATTTTAAAACTACCCATTTTGTCTGTCTTATCTGTATTATTTATTCCTTAGTAAAAAGAAAGAAAAAGAAAAAAGAATCACATCTTACCAGAAGAAGCTGGTAGTGTGTGCTTTCGTCCAGAGACTTCCTCTGTCTGCTTTTATCTTTCTCCACATCAAATGATACAAGCTCAGTCAACATAAAATCTAGTTGCATCTTTTAGGTGCCACCAGACTATTGTCATGATGTTGCCTCAGACTAAAATGGCTACTCTTCCTGAATTATCTGACATTTAGTTCTGTGGCCAAAATGCTGGGATCTCTCTGACGCAAACTGGTTTTCTTCTAAATTTCTTGTGAATGCATGTGCACCTATTCTGTCTGGCTCCAAACTGCTGAGGACATACAAAGGGATGTTGTATGGGAAAGTTGGTGAAGAGGAGAGAGGACCTCAATTATTGAGCACTGGTAACAGAGTCAGCGCTGTGGGTTAAATCACAGAGCCTAGGACTTGCTGATTAGAAGGTTGGCGGTTCGAATCCCCGTGATGGGGTGAGCTCCCGTTGCTCGGTCCCTGCTCCTGCCAACCTAGCAGTTCGAAAGCACGTCAAAGTGCAAGTAGATAAATAGGTACTGCTCTGGCGGGAAGGTAAACGGCGTTTCCGTGCGCTGCTCTGGTTCGCCAGAAGCGGCTTAGTCCTGCTGGCCACATGACCCGGAAGCTGTACGCCGGCTCCCTCGGCCAATAAAGTGAGATGAGTACCGCAACCCCAGAGTCAGTCACGACTGGACCTAATGGTCAGGGGTCCCTTTACCTTTACCTAACAGAGTCAGTAGAACAAGTTTTAGGTATGCAGAAGCATTTTGTGGTTCTTAACCCACCTTTTTTTAAATCTAAAAGAGCCAGGGACAGGTTGCGTTTGAGAAGCCAAAGGGTATATGCAGAAAGAAAGGAAAGGAAAGGAAAGAAGGAAGGAAGCAAAACTATTCTGCTGTCATTTTTCATTTGCCCAGTCTGCACTGAAACCTGTACTGCTGCTGCTGTAGGGTATACTTATCCTTTTTAAAAAAGCAATGGGTGAATCAAACTATTAGGACACGCCTGCAACCTCTGCACTGATTGTGCCATTTCTACTGATCTAATTCTTTTACACTTATGCTTAATGTTGCAACAATGCTTTCATTTGCAGTGTTATTCACCAAATGTATCTGGTCACAATGACATTCTTTGTCTCTCACACAGTAAGACACGGTTTCAAGGCCGCTAATTCCTGCAAAGCCACCTCTCATTTGCTGCAGGCGATGTTATGATTCAGAAATGGAGCCCAGGTCACCTTACCTATCAACAGGGCCTCTTTTTCTGATTTTAGTGGCTGGCTTCGCTTCTCAGGATTTTTTTCTCTGTCTTGGCTGACCACTGGTACCGTCAACACATTGATTTCCTATAAAGTTTACAAACAAAACTAAATAAAAGAGGTGCTTATGTAGGATTTATCCATTTCAATAAGTATTGCTGGCATTTTTCATCTCAATAAAAAAAGATCATTACTTTAATTTACAACTACAGGAAAGATAATTATAAGTTATTGATCTGTTTCCGGAAGCTCTCTATTCCCAGTTGCAAACTAGGTCAGCTTTGTCTCTTCCTTTTCTTTCTCGGAGGTGGAAGGAAAAGGTCCAGATTGTGTAATCGTCTCTTTAGGATTTGCTACCTTCCTCAGCAAATTTAGTTAAGACCTGAAGATTACCATGGATGATTTCAAAATCAAGGCAAATAAGAATAATGTAATTCAATTTATCTCATGCATTGCTCTTGCAGCAGCAAAACAATGCAGATTATTTTGTTGTCGTTGTTGTTTAGTCGTTTAGTCGTGTCCGACTCTTCGTGACCCCATGGACCAGAGCACGCCAGGCACTCCTGTCTTCCACTGCCTCCCGCAGTTTGGTCAGACTCATGCTGGTAGCTTCGAGAACACTGTCCAACCATCTCCTCCTCTGTCGCCCCCTTCTCCTTGTGCCCTCCATCTTTCCCAACATCAGGGTCTTTTCCAGGGAGTCTTCTCTTCTCAGGAGGTGGCCAAAGTACTGGAGCCTCAGCTTCAGGATCTGTCCTTCCAGTGAGCACTCAGGGCTGATTTCCTTCAGAATGGATAGGTTTGATCTTCTTGCAGTCCATGGGACTCTCAAGAGTCTCCTCCAGCACCATAATTCAAAAGCATCAATTCTGTGGCGATCAGCCTTCTTTATGGTCCAGCTCTCACTTCCATACATCACTACTGGGAAAACCATGGCTTTAACTATACAGACCTTTGTTGGCAACCCTGAAATCCTGCTGCCTTGGCTGAGGCAACAGGTGTGTAGAGCCAATGCAGGAATCCTGCATTACCCCCATCTGCTGATGTCACCCATGTCGTCGGCTGATGGACTGGTGAGCATGGTTTGGCGAAAATGGCCTTGCAGGTCAAATTGGACTACCTAGCAGGCCAAGACTGACCTATGGGCCGGATGGCTCTGCACCCCTGGCTTAAGCAGCTGCAATTGGAGCTACACTAAGAACAAGGAGCCACTGCAGCCAAGTCATCCTCAAATGGAGTATGAAGTAGCAGTAATAATAATAGTAATAGTAATAATAATAATAATTTACTATTGATATCCCACCCATCTGGCTGGGTTTACCCAGCCACTCTGGGCTGCTTCCAACTGAATATTAAAAACAATACAGCATCAGACATTAAAAACTTCCCTAAACAGGGCTGCCTTCAGATGTCTTCTAAAAATCGGATAGTTGTTTATTTCCTTGACATCTGCTGGGAGGGTGTTCCACAGGGCAGGCGCCACTACCGAGAAGGCCCTCTGCCTGGTTCCCTGTAACTTGGCTTCTCGCAGTGAGGGAACCGCCAGAAGGCCCTCGGCGCTGGACCTCAGTGTCCGGGCAGAACGATGGGGGTGGAGACGGTCCTTCAGGTATACAGGACCGAGTCCATTTAGGGCTTTAAAGGTCAACACCAACATGACCTGGCCGTTGTGCTTTGCAATTTCTCCTACATGTGCTGTTTGGGGGGTTGGTTACTGGCTGAGACATGCCAGCAGAGCAACATCACAGGGGCCTGAGATCCACTCCAGGAGGCCTGAGAGTCCCCTTCTGTTTAGCTTTCCTTGCTGCAGAAGGCAACAGGCGAGAGGCTGCTTCAAACAATGTGAAAAGCAGCTAGGCTGGAACCAATATTTCCATATGCAGCTGGCCAGCCATTCGTGAAATAGCTTCACAACTGTCAGGCAGAGCCTTGAACTTAAGTTATTCTTGCTCTGTTATGAATAATACGCAGCAGAGGCAAGCGAAGAACCCCATTCCTGTTGCTCTGCTGCTCACGGACGCAGCATTACCATACGCTGAGCCCAATCCGCGGGGAAGTTCTTTTGCACACCATAAGAGTTGTTCAAGGGAACCTATCTGTCATCTATCTTTGCTCCCTTTGCTGCAGAGATAATATGGGCTGACACCCCCCCCCCCCCAAACACTGAGGCACCTGTATTTGTAGAGATGGTCATAGCTTCAGAATTCCATAACAAACTGAATAAACTATAGCACCTCTGTTTGAAAAGCGTTCAGTTAAGAAATGCATTTACCAAAAGCTGTTTCTGCAAGAAAATGGCTCATATATATAACGACAGAATCAACAGGTTAAATCAATGTTGATGTCTAGGATAGTCTATATTACATTTTTTTAAAAAAAACAGTTTTGAAACTTGTTTAGTTTGCAAGGTTCCCGTTTACAGCATCTTGGGAACTGTAGTCCTATAAAAGGTCTGGAACTGTAGTCCTATAAAAGGTCTGCAGCTAATTTATAGGCATCTCTATAAATCTCTAATTTATAGACAGCATTGTAAAAAATGTTGCCCGAACACAGGATATCCCAATGTGGTCAGAAATAATCAAAGAAAAGGCAGTCCAAGATGGGTGGGAGTTTATTAAAGGTGAAATATCGAAGGCCCAAATGCACACAAGAAAGAAAAGTGGGAGGCATCTAAAGAAACCGGTGTGGCTGTATGAGGAAGAGGGGCGGACTTGGGTCTCAAATTTCAGTGGCACCCTGTGCAAGGCTAAAATTCAGTGCCCCCCCCACCTCTTGCCTTCCATTCTGCTCAGTTCACTACATCACAGTTGCAACACCCTGCGCCTGACCCTTCCCCCCCAGCCTGGACTGCAAAGAACATGGCAGCAGTTAAGCATTTTGCCGGTCACTATATGGGACGCGGGTGGCGCTGTGAGTTAAACCACAGAGCCTAGGACTTGCCGATCAGAAGGTCGGTGGTTCAAATCCCTGCCACGGGGTGAGCTCCCATTGCTCGGTCCCTGCTCCTGCCAACCTAGCAGTTTAAAAGCACGTCAAAGTGCAAGTAGATAAATAGGTACCGCTCCGGCGGGAAGGTAAACGGCATTTCCGTGCGCTGCCTTCATTCACCAGAAGCGGCTTAGTCATGCTGGACACATGACCTGGAAGCTGTATGCTGGCTCCCTCGGCCAGTAAAGCAAGATGAGT
The DNA here is from genome assembly GCF_964188315.1 of Podarcis muralis. Lineage (NCBI taxonomy): Eukaryota > Metazoa > Chordata > Lepidosauria > Squamata > Lacertidae > Podarcis > Podarcis muralis. The sequence goes on from NC_135662.1 coordinate 84,749,819, forward strand.
GCTGCAACCCCAGAGTCGGTCACAACTGGATCTAATGGTCAGGGGTCCCTTTACCTTTACCTATATGGCTGGTGGGCAGTGTTGGGCTCGATGGGTCACAGCTTGAGCCGACTGGATCAAAGTCTTCAACACAACCAGCTCATGTCCAGATTGACTTAATTCATCGTGTGGCTTCTCTGAGAACAAACCATGATCATTGCCAGAGCCTCCACATTTTTACCTAGCGTGTTTTAGAAATTACTCTCAAACTAGCTAACATTTTAGTTTTGCCTTATCAATGTTCCACCTTGCTAGAACCTGTGGTGTGAAAATGAAAGTAGAAATACAGAAATTCAAAGATTCCTCTTTTCTTTACTACAGTATTCCTCAACCTTTTTTAAACTCAGGACCCCCTTTTAATCCAAACGTGCATTTAGGGGACTCGTTTCTCAATATTTCCCCATGTATTTGCATGGTGGTAGTGCTCCTGGTGTGACCCTCCGTGGATCAGGCCGTGACGCGCTAGGGGCTCCCGACCTGCCAGATGACGACCGTGCTGGACCATATTGTGCATAAAAGCTTATTATTCTTTTATCTGTTCCTTGTCTCTCATCACGGGGAACCAGAACCACCACAACACCCTAATCTAAAACTACAGATGTCAAAATTGATCATGAAACAAAACAAATAGAGCATGAAATAGTCTAGATGAAGGATTTTTATATCAAATGAAAAACTCTGGCACCAAAGGCAAGAAGAGAAAGAGGCAGAACTTCCTGTACCCACAGCCCTTTGCTATATACGAAAATCATAGAATCATAGAGTTGGAATAGACCACAAGGGCCATTGAGTCCAACCCCCTGCCAAGCAGTCCTCTCAGTCAAGGTGGCCTCTCATACTGTCCGACTACAATGCCCAAATGGCCATGTTGGTTGTGACTGAGGAGGACTGGGATCCAACAATATCTGGGGAGCTTCTTCTTCTTCTCTGGTGATCACTTGTAGCCAAGTAAGATTGTCTTCCATGAACACGGTTTTAACAATGAGTCTGTAATTGACTGTGGAGGCCAATTCTGGATCCACACGTCCTTCCACAGTGGGGACATTGGTTTCTGGGTGGGAGTTGATCACGGTGTGGATTTGCCAAGCGTGCCTTCCTCTTAGCACGTTTCTCCCTTGCGTCCTGAGTTTGAGTGTCTTCAAAGCCCATGACACCTTTGGTAAAGGCTGTTCTCCAACTGGAGCGCTCACAGGCCAGTGTTTCCCAGTTATTTATACTACATTTTTTTAGATTTGCCTGCTCTGAGATGTTGCGCAGCTGGCTCTCAGCACCAAACAACCACCAAACAAGGGAAAGACATACAAACCATTTCCCTTTCCACTTTGCCTTGACTGGGGTGTAGGGTAAGCGAAAGGGCAATAGCATCTCCCCTGACAACTATGTGCTTCCCTAAAAAAGCCGGTCTCATTTGCCTGCAATCTTATTTTATTTTTTAAAACAGGAAAAGGAACAAGGATGATTGCCCTGCAAAGATGCTTACCAAGGCCAGCTCCAAGCTAGGAGGAGCTTCACGGGTCCTGAGGAGGATTATTTTCTGCACAGCAACGCTAAAAGATCAGCATTTCTTGCAGTGCAGCTTTGTTGTGCACACGATGACAGTTTGGCTGTCAGCCCTGTCTGGAATGCACTTCTTTATACTAGTTTAAGTAACACCCTCTCACAGATATTTCAAAATATGGGACAGGCATCTCTGCATTTCTTTGCCAACACCACACGGATCTTGCGCTGAATATGAGGGTATTTGCTAAATCCAACTTGTCAACTGTATCAAATAGGTACTAATCCCATTAAATGCATCAGAGACCACTAATAACCAAGCACGAGCCACCAAATCCTTCCCTCTCAGGGCATTTTGATCGGCTCAGATTTAGAGACTAGCCTCAAGGGGAAAAGAACTGTAAACTTTCCTTAGTAATAAATGTACTTTTGAAAGCTTTCCCCCCAAAAGTCACTGTTGCATATTAACTAACCACCATTTTAGAAGAAGTATTAATCTTGAAATGCTCTTTACAGGGCTCTCATCCATCAATGATGCTCATTACTGCAGCAAATGAAACCTTCAGCATTATTTAGTATTAATATTATTATTGGAGCCTATGTCCCCTATTTCTCAGTTATAGTTCTCTGGAACCACTTCCAAATCTGCAACAAAGCAATTTCTCTTTAGAGTGCAAAGGCAAAAAATGCTGTGGAGCTAAGCAGGAGAGAGATTGTGCCCCGGGCCCACAGCCCTCTTCTTCCCAGCTCCTAGCTGAAGGAAGACTGAAGGAGCGTCTCCACTCCCATCGTTCAGCCCGGAAACTGAGGTCCAGCTCCGAGAGCCTTCTGGGGGTTCCCTCACTTGCGAGAAGTGAGGTTACAGGGAACCAGGCAGAGGGCCTTCTCGGTAGTGGCGCCCTCCCATCAGATGTCAAGGAAATAAACAACTATCTGACTTTTAGAAGACATCTGAAGGCAACCCTGTTTAGGGAAGTTTTTAATGTTTGATTCTATTTTTAATATTCTGTTGGGAGCTGCCCAGAGTGGCTGGGGAAACCCAGCCAGATGGGGGTATAAATATCATCATCATCATCATCATCATCATCATCATCATCATCATCATCCCTACAAGCAGAGGATGAAGGGTTTGAGGTGGCCAGATTTTCTGTCTGCCTCAGGGACTGTGGGTGCTACTGTAGAGCTATCATGTTCATCTGTGACTTGCTGACAAGCACGGACAGAGTCTCCTGGAAGAGAGACACTCGTCTTCACTCTTGCTTTCCTCAGTCCTTGTCACATGGGGAGCAGCTGAAGGAGGAAACAGGAAGCAGGAATCCCCCTGCGCAGAAAATCAGGTAAGGATGGCAAGCAACTCAGCTCAGGGTCTTTAGCACACCAGTTTTAAGGGTAGGACTGCATGTTGCATCTATGTGTAACAAAATCAATCCTTTTCCTGGGAAAGGTAGATTTGAGGAGAGGGATTTGGAATGGAGAAGGGGAAGACATCCCAGCACTTCTCTGCTCCCAATGGCTTCCACAAGCCGTTTTCTGCTCTGCCATTTGTTGTTTTAGATTTGTAAGTGTTCTTGCCTGTATTTCATTACTATATTATTGTTTTTACTGCATTATTGTAAACTGCCCTGAGAAAGTTGTGAAAGAATGTGGGTTAAACCACATAGCCTAGGACTTGCCGATCAGAAGGTCAGCGGTTCAAATCCCCGCAACGGGGTGAGCTCCTGTTGCTCGGTCCCTGCTCCTGCCAACCTAGCGGTTCGAAAGCACGTCAAAGTGCTAGTAGATAAATAGGTACCGCTCCGGCAGGAAGGTAAACTGTGTTTCCGTGTGCTGCTCTGGTTTGCCAAAAGCGGCTTAGTCATGCTGGCCACATGACCCGGAAGCTGTACGCCGGCTCCCTCGGCCAATAAAGCGAGATGAGCGCTGCAACCCCAGAGTCGGCCAGGACTGGACCTAATGGTCTGGGGTCCCTTTACCTTTACCAGAATAATTAAAATGTAACTAGGCCCTGAAACTTCACTGCTACTACAAGGTCTAGAAAGCTGCTTTGGGGAGGGTGCGAGAATTACCGTATTTTTCGCCCTATAGGACGCACTTTTCCCCCTCCAAAAATGAAGGGGAAATGTGTGTGCGTCCTATGGGGCGAATGCAGGCTTCAGGAGAGCCCCAGCGCCAACCCCACAAGGTCGGGGGACAGAGGGAGGCGGAACGCCGCCATCCCGCTGTCTCCCGAAGTGGTTTGGAGGCTGACGGCGGGGAGACCCCGCCGCCAGCCCCGCAAGCTCCGGGGACAGTGGGGAGGCGCAGCGCGTCTTCCCGCTGTCCCCAGACCTGATCTGAAGGCGGAAGGCGGGGAGAAGAGCGCTTCTCCCCGCTGCCTGCCCCGCAAGCTCCGGGGACAGCTGGGAGGCGCAGCGCGTCTTCCCGCTGTCCCCAGACCTGGTCTGAAGGCGGGCTGCGGTGAGAAGAGCGCTTCTCCCCGCTGCCGGCCCCACAAGCACCTGGGGGGGAAATAAATTTTTTTTCTTTATTTCCCCCCAAAAAAACTTGATGCGCCCTATGGGCCGGTGCGTCCTATGGGGCGAAAAATACGGTAAAGAACGGACCTTAGGATTCTGAAAACTCATTGTTGAAAGCTGCAGGGTTTTTTTGTTTTTTTTTCATTCTTCACAATTCTTCTAGGTCCCGTACATTTTTCAGTAGTGAAAAACAAGAAAGCTTTGTTGCGATGAATGCTACAAAGCAGGACAGCCATTTCTTACCAGAGACGTGTTAATTCCAAAAGGCATATTGGGAAATTCAGTTCATTTGTCTTGAAATAAGCATGCTTGGAAGTGAACCTATGATTCCAAGGAAAGGCAGACGTCTCCCTAGCCATTAACCCAACGCAGTTACTTTTATTTCAGAGTGCAAATAGTAAGCATGGGATCTTGACAAAGAAATACAAAGTTGTACCTACATTTGCCTGAGATTCGTCACGACCATTAGTTTCTGCAAACTCCTTGGTGTTTTTTTTTAACTGTGAAGACAAAAAAAAAAAATTTTTTTTTTTTTTACTGGAGTATTTCACATACTTATTGTTGATTTATTTGGAGCACTGCTTTTTATAAGGATCCCAATGAGCAAAACAGATGGAACATATAGTTTCAGCTTTTGCTGGAACTAGTTTGAAGCTAATAGGTTAGCTGAAAATAAAAACAATAAAAGGAAGCAAATTCTGAGACAGGATCATTATTTTTTAAATAATAAGATTAGAAAGCAGTCTCAGGGCATAAAAAGTATGTAAAATTGGCTTTTATGAGTAATAAATGATTGCATTTTCCATTCCTCTTGCTGTTAATTTGAAACTTTGCTGTGGTTGCAAGTTGCTGCTTGCTAAATTGCAGTTAGCTAATGATTACTTTTGAGCAATATATTTTGGCTGGTTCAAAAGGCTGACATGCTATGATAGGCTTCCTTCTCAGGGGAACATCTGCAGAAAGAAAGAGCAGCTCATTTAGATCCCAAATGGTTGCAAACAGAATGATCTCTCAGATTCCGTGTGACTACAAGATGTTGAGAGAGAAAGCGAGAGAGGGAACTCTTTCTAAGTACAGTGGTACTTCGGGTTACAGACACTTCAGGTTACAGACTCTGCTAACCCAGAAATAGTACCTCGCGTTAAGAACTTTGCTTCAGGATGAGAACAGAAATCGTGCGGCAGCGGCGCAGCGGCAGCAGGAGGCCCCATTAGCTAAAGTGGTACCTCAGGTTGAGAACAGTTTCAGGTTAAGAACAGAGCTTCAGAACGAATTAAGTTCTTAACCTGAGGTACCACTGTATAAAAGAAAACACCACACCACACCATGGAAGCAGGGTAGCCATTCAGGGAAGGCAATAGGGCAGAGAAGGGGATGTTGTAGCCTTCCAGATACAGTGGTACCTCGGGTTAAGTACTTAATTCGTTCCGGAGGTCCGTTCTTAACCTGAAACTGTTCTTAACCTGAAGCACCACTTTAGCTAATGGGGCCTCCCGCTGTTGCCGCACTGTCGGAGCACGATTTCTGTTCTCATTCTGAAGCAAAGTTCTTAACCCGAGGTACTATTTCTGGGTTAGCAGAGTGTGTAACCTGAAGCGTCTGTACCCTGAAGCATCTGTAACCCGAGGTACCACTGTACTGCTGGACTCCAGCAGCCCCAGCTAGCACGGCCAATGATCATGGATGAGGGAGATTTTGTATATTGTTTTTCTCTGTAGTTGGCTTGTAGCACCCTGCTTGTGGTTAACGCTTAGCTGGAATGAAATATTCAACGCAGCAATAGAGAAATTAAAATAATAATTTATTTGTCAGACAAATAAATGAGAGGCACAGTGGTATATGGTTACCAAGCTCTGGCCTGCCTTCCTGCCATTATGGCCAGCACTTATATTCCCTTAATCCAGCCCCCTTTGCTCCTCCTTGGGCTGCCTCTGTCCAATCAGCCTGGTTGGATTTCCTATTGGCTGTTTGCTAGAACCAATCACAATAGATACACCCATTTCCTTCTATCCTTATAAGGGAGACAAAGAGCTATATATAAATGACAAATAAGTAATAATATATCTTACATGGAATCTTAATTACCAGCTCACCTCTTGCCCTCCTTGCCCTATTGCCTTCTAAAACAAATGGTTAATCTTAAATTTTTATCTTAAACATATGTCAAGGATCTTGAGTTTCACATCAACATTGAAAGATCTCCTTCATTTGAAGGTTTCTAAACAAATGCCTGACAACTATATATCAGGACTGCTTGGATGGCGTCTTCTTGTCTGGCAGGGGGGCTAGGCTGGTGGCTGACTTAATTTCAGGATAAATACAACTCTTACAACTATATGAAATAAGAATCTAGCATTTCTTAAATCCTTTGCATAATTACATTTAAGCCAATATATTTAAGCTAATATATTTCATACATTATCATAGGTAACCTTTTAAAAGAATAAAGCTTCTCAAAGTAGAAAGGAAGGAACTCAGTAAAAAACAGTTTTTGAAGAAGCCTCTTTAGTTTACACCTCCCCCTTTCACCCTCCTTTCCAGCCTCAAAATAAAATAGGAAGAAGCTTCTTCTTCCCCAGCCAAGCCAGTTGCCTTTCCCAACATTTATTGCCCTTTTTAACTCTCTCAGTTTAAGAAAGAAACAGCTTTTAGAAGATTTCCTAAAAATGCTCTCTTTTTCTGTCAGCTAGATGTTTTTTTTCCCCATTTGCCTCTGGCCTTAGAAAATACAGCTCAAGGTTTAAGAGAGGCCCATGGTATCATTTTACTATTTGCCCATTCCTAATTATGTTTATCTCTGCTTTTTTTATCTTCTGTAACATGTAGGGTCAATGTCCTCGCTCTTAGTCTGTAATTCCAGCTTTTACGACTTTGAGAATTGTTTTCTGCTATAAATCAAGGGGGGCCCCTTGTCTTAGGAGAATGGCCAAGGTTTTCTCTGCCTGGCATGAAACATTTGAAAATCTAAGCCCATTTAATTTAGGAACCTGATCAAGATATAAGCCAATATAAGTCTTGATTAAAAATGCAGTCTATATTCAGATGCCACAGGCTGAAGACCCACTTCTAGTCAGTGGCGGAGAGCAGGTGGGGCTGGCGTGCGTCCTGGGGGCGTGGCACCAAGTGCGGGCGGGGGGCAGCCACGATGGCACCCCACTGGGATCGCACTGTCGGGGGCGGTGCGCTCCCCCCGCACTCCTCTTCCTCTGCCAGTGCTGGTAGTCCACCCTGCAGAATATCTAGGTGGTCAGCCTTCCTAGCTGCTGCTGGGCCCTCCTACCAGTGTATTAGCTTACCAGATAAGCTGGTAAATCCTGTTAGAGTTCTCCTGGAGGCCAACCTTGTGACCTGATGGGCTAGCAGCTCCTGCTCAGTCCTCAGGTGGTCAGTTTCAGGAAGTTTGGAATCTGGTGCTGGATGCGGAGGTGGAGAAATGCTATACAGCCCTAACCTTCACTAGGTCTGCATACTAAAAATGTCCAGCCCATCTTGGGGCTATTAGGATTACCTCTGCAGGGCCTCCAAAAACAGTATTAAGTTTGGGTAAGTATATATGGGAGCGAAAAATATGGTCTGAAGCTCAACATCAAAAAAATCACGGCCACTGGTCCCATCACCTCTTGGCAAATAGAAGGGGAAGAAATGGAGGCAGTGAGAGATTTTGCTTCCTTGGGCTCCGTGATCACTGCAGATGGTGACAGCAGCCGCGAAATTAAAAGACGCCTGCTTCTTGGGAGAAGAGCAATGAGAAACCTAGACAGCATCTTAAAAAGTAAAGACATCACCTTGCCAACAAAGGTCCGTATAGTAAAAGCTATGGTTTTCCCAGTAGTGATGTATGGAAGTGAGAGCTGGACCATAAAGAAGGCTGATCGCCGAAGAATTGATGCTTTTGAATTATGGTGCTGGAGGAGACTCTTGAGAGTCCCATGGACTGCAAGAAGATCAAACCTATCCATTCTTCAGGAAATCAGCCCTGAGTGCTCACTGGAAGGACAGATCGTGAAGCTGAGGCTCCAGTACTTTGGCCACTTCATGAGAAGAGAAGACTCCCTGGAAAAGACCCTGATGTTGGGAAAGATGGAGGGCACAAGGAGAAGGGGACGGCAGAGGACGAGATGGTTGGATAGTGTTCTCGAAGCTACCAGCATGAGTTTGACCAAACTGTGGGAGGCCTGGCGTGCTCTGGTCCATGGGGTCACAAAGAGGCGGACACGACTAAACGACTAAACAACAACAACAACAAGTATATATGGGAGAACATGCCCTTTCAGGTAACCTGGTCTCAAGCTGTTTAGGGCTTTAAGGTTTTTCCGCAGCTTAAATTTGGTGGCAGTCCAGTAATCAACTGGGAGCTAGTACTGGTGAAAAGCACAAGTGCCATATAGTCAAAACACCCATCCCAGCTAATAATCTTGAATCCCTGTTCTGGACCAATGTCAGTTTCTGGACCATTTATATAGGCGGCCCCATGTACAATGCGCTGCAGTAGTCTAGACAGTTGGCCAAACTGTCTCCATCCAAGACAGGTCCCAGCTGGCATATTAACCAAAGAAAAGAAAAGGCACTTCAGTGCTGGATCAATACTTACCCCCAGACTGTTTATTCTAACAAATGGATTGTATAATGAATGTGGTTTTAACCAACGGATTACAAAACAATTGAGATCCTTAACAGGGAGAATGAATGGATAACCATTTAAAAATATTGCATACCCTGTAGTTAAATATGTGCAAGAATGCCCCTGCCTAAATCTGTGGAATATTAGATAGGGGGGGAAAGTTCATCGCTGCAGATGCTCAGATTTCCGTATTAGGAACGGCATCTTTGCAAGAGTCCACTAAGCCTTGCTGAGAACACGTGTGAAAGTCCTCGGCTGCGTCATTAAGGCAAGTTATCAAACATGGTCCCTTGTTTAATTCAGGCAGCTGCTTAATCTCTTGATAATCAAGAATGAATTAACTTCAATTAGATTCCAAAATTACAAAGCTTTATCAGCTCCAGTTAAAATGGCTCCAACTACAATGACATAATGTTTAATTCCCAGCCCTTTTCTATGCAGGCAATTTCTCAGTTGACCAATTACAACTTGCCTGAAACCACAGCTATATCGTGAGGCAATGAGGTTGCCTCCTTCCAGTTGCTGGCCTTCCTTGCTGTCTTAAAGAATCTGTCCTCTCTTTCCTCAAGCTTTGGAAATAGGCAACACACCTTGCAGAGCTCTTGTTATATTGTTCAGTGCCTGTAACAGGCAAGATTTGTGCTGACCCACTTAAGACTTCAACACCTGCAACGAACAACTTACATTGATTTCAGATTAACAAGCCAGGAGAAGAATGTTTAGGGGTTGCCGTCCTCTCCTCTGGGGAGGGACATGGGCATGTGTTTCCCCCTGGGGCTGGGACACAAAACTTGAAAATCTCAGGAAAGGAATATCTCAGGAAATCTCAGGAAAGGAAAAGACATTGCTCATGTGCTCAAGACATCGATTCCATAAAACATATTTTGTTGCATTGTGCAAAATACGAGCAAGCCAGGGCTGAACTGTATTACCCTTGCTGGTACCTTTCCAGGGAAAATCAGAGGCTCGCTATGTCAGGTTCCTATTGGAAGACCGGACAAACGCTACAACATTAGCAGCGGCAAAGTTTTTATCAGTGGTTGCAAGAACCAATGATCCCTATCTTTTGAACAAAATGCTTGCTTAACCTGGAGGTAGGCTGTATGAATTGTGCATTGCTTTGTAACGATTTGATGAGTCTCTGGACCATAATAAAGATTGATGATGATATTAAATTACAATATTTTTGATTGTGGGACCTTCCTTGTACATCACAGAGTGTATCATCTAAAAGTTTAAGGCTTGAAAGGGCTTGAAAGGTGACAGGACAAACTTGAGTTGGATTTTACGCTGGGAAATAGGGGTCCTTCCATGCAAGGGACATCGTTGCATGGTTGCCAGGTAAATGTTGTTTGGCTTCTGAAATGCTGAAAGTAATTAGTAGCCTGAGTTCTGGCACCAAACTGGCAAAGACACAGCTGCCTTTCATTGCTCGCCAAAACACCTTTTCCAAATGACTACCTCTTCCCAGCATAAAATGAGGGATTTCTGTTGAGTCTTTGTGAACCAGGCAGCCATATATGGTCCCCACCCTAAAGCAGTGGGTGGGATCAATTATGGACAACGGAATGTGCTGAACCTTTTCTCTTCCACAAATGTACCTTCCTGGACTCTTGTCACCCCACACATTTTTCTTCCGGCATGGCTCAGATAATGGAAGTGGGCCAGACTAGTGGAAGCTGCCTGAAGGGGGCACATTTTGTTTTTTAAAATACCTGTCACCCAGATTTAGGGTGGGGCAGACACATTTATACACATGGCAGGCTATCCCTTCCCTGGCTAGTCTGACCGTCTTGGAGAGAGAAAAGAATATGGACAATGGCAATCTTGACAATATAAGCACTTCTAAACTTCCAACACCAATATAGCACACGAACATGGTACAGTGGTACCTCAGGTTAAGAACTTAATTCGCTCTGGAAGTCCGTTCTTAACCTGAAACTGTTCTTAACCTGAGGTACCACTTTAGCTAATAGGGCTTCCCACTGCCGCCGCCACGCGATTTCTGTTCTCATCCTGAAGCAAAGTTCTTAACCTGAGGTACTATTTCTGGGTTAGCGGAGTCTGTAACCTGAAGCGTCTGCAACCCGAGGTACCACTGTACGTAACTGTGTCCAATACTTTATTCCAGAATCATTAGGTTATCCCCTTATTACAGACTTAACTATCTCACCCTGGACCATGCTTTTCAGCATCGTACAGCATCAAAGAAAACTGTATCCAACAGAATCCTTAAGTTTATAAGAGGCTTGCTTCCTGCCACTGTTGGGTAAGTGTATAGAAACACTGGGGATCTTTGGCTGTCATCATGACTCATTCTCCTGCACGCATGCATCTGCATGAATGAGACAGGAGATGCTAAACTCATTTTACCCGCTACTGGTCTTCAAAGAAATGGCTGTTTTATTTGAAATACGTTTGCTTTTCCGGCATATTTAGCTTTCCCCAAATCCATTTGTCTTCAGATAGAAAAACACTCAGGCATTGCTGGTATCTGTGCGGAGGAAAATGTGCTACAAGGGATGAGATTAAAGATCTCCCGCTGCCACAGAGGAAGGGCTCCATTATGCCTCGACACCGTCTCCTTCAACTCTACTGTGTGCTCCTTTAAAACCAGTTACATATGCAAACAACTGCAAGGACATGGATCGTATGTAATTAACAAGAGAGAGACGATGAAATCCGCGTTGCACTAATTTCAAATGCTACTGGGCCAAGTTTTCAGTACCGAGGCACAATGGACCCAACTCTGCAAACAGAGCTCACACTTACCTGGTCCTGGAGAATTTTCAGTATGGTCTGGGTGTGCGTGTGCTCTTCTTTCGCTTGCTCAAGTTCTGACTTTTTATTGTTTAATTCTTCCTGGATTTTCAACAATTGCTGCACGGGAAAAATAAAAAAGATGTTTCTGATTACTGATGCCTGAGCCTGTGAATAAATATTCACGACGGCAGAGTCTCATGCAAGCAACACTGTTCATTTTCTGTTTTTATTGCTGTGACTGTTGTGTCTAAGCTGAACAAGACATAAATTATCTCTGTCTGCATTTTCTGCCACTCAGCCGAGAAATGCTCTTCTCTTAATGTAACAAATAGCTTAACCACACATTAGAACACAAACTCTTGGTTGGATATGCCATCTGCAGAGAAGCTGTCACATCCACCTGAGCCAAAGCCTTATTTGTAGACACTCTGGTTTTAATAATACCGAGGTAAACACTTCAGCCCCTAAATAATTTACTAATGCAGTCCTTTAATATAATTAGTCACTGGGCCACAGCCACCTCATTCTGTCCAAAGCCATAATCTGAAATGCATCGATTGCATCTGAAATGCAACATTTGGAACCGCCTCTCCTGGTATGTCCCGCAGAGGACCCTAAGGTCCATGAATAAATAGCTTGAAGGTCCCGGACCCTAAGGAAGCCAGATTATCCTCCACCAGGGCCAGGGCTTTTTCAGTGATGGCTCCAACCTGGTGGAATGCTCTGTCTCATGAGACCAGGGCCCTGCAGGACTTGATCTCCTTCCACAGGGCCTGTAAGACAGAGCTATTCCGCCTGGCCTTCAATTTGAATTAGCCTGATCCTCTCTTCCCTTTTCCCTTTCCTCTTCTATGAAGACACCCTTTCTGGGACCCCATATTTAAATTCTCCCCTGGTCTCCTTGCTGGCCCTAGTAGGACCAACTTGGCCAGTTAGCCCTGGTGATCATTCGATGTCTACTGACTGGGGTTCTCCCCCCCCCAATTGACCCCTGAATTTTTGAATTTTATTGATATTGATACTGCATTTTATGTTGTATTCCATGTTGTTTTATGCTGTTTTTAAGTCACATTTTAATCAATGTTTTATATTTGCTGTTAGCCACCTGGAGCCCTGTTTTTAAACCGGGAAGGGAGGGTATAAATAAATTATTATTATTATTATTATTATTATTATTATTATTATTATTATTATTATATTTATTATCAATGCTGAGTTGCCAAGAAGGCAAATATGGCTTTTCTTCCTGAGCTGCTATTGAGAACAAAGCCTGCAAAAAAGGAAACTGCTGCTCAGATCGGATGACTGATGATGGTCTCTATGTGGGAACTCTTAAGCTTTCTAAAAAGGGCGTCATATTGACCAGTCCAGTATGGAACCACATAATAGGATGAAGGCAGACTTTTAGCACGTGGTTTCCCTGAAAGCACATTCCTCAGCCCACAATGGTATTCTAACGAGGGGGGCAGTATGTGCCTGGGCAGTGATGGCAAAGTGGAGGATGCCAGGGTGTACCAGTGAATGTAGTCACAGGCATAGAGAAATACACACTGAGGATGGTAGGACCAGATTTGGAGAAAGGTTGGGCATCTCAAGGCCACGGGGATCTTGGGAACCCAGAAGTTATTGGGTTGCCCTGCCAGCCAGAGCTCCACCTTGATAGTGCTGCTTGTGAATGCCGATTTGAACATGGATGAAGCAGCCAACTTGTGTGTATTGCAAAGACCCATGTAGATATGGGGTGTATGGGGTGTTAGCAGAAGGGCTAGTACCTCTGGCAGGGGACCCATGCTCCATCTGGGGTAGTTTATCCACCTTTGGTCCCTCCACTCACCTCTCACCTGTGGCTCCTAGAAGCTGTCAGCATGCGACAGCAGCCACACCTTGGGAATGGCCATCTAAACCAGGTGAGGGTAGCCGATGGGTCTCAAACCCTCAGTGACTTAGGGACTTTCCCTGCATGTGAAGACAGGCGTAGGCAGATTGAGCGGATGAGACCAATAGCAGATGCAATGGCCAAGAAGATGGGGCTTGTCAACCTGGGAATGTAGCCCATACAGGAGAAGGAAAATTCTAACCATAAACCTCCAGGGCCTTGTGGGATATCTTCAGGAGAAGTAAAAAGCTGAGGAGTAAACCCTACACAAATCTGGAGTGGAGCCCTAAGACGGTTGGATGGTGCCTTGTACCACCTTCTCCCAGGAACTCCTGCAGCCAAGCTGGTGTAAAATGTCTTGCTCTGCTTTCTCTTGGTCTACATTAGTGAGACCAAGATGGAGGGTGTTCCACAGGGTAGGTGCCACTACTGAGAAGGCCCCCTCCTCTCTTCTTGCAGTGAGGGAACCACTAGAAGGCCTTCAGAGCTGGACCTCAGTGTCTGGGCTGAGTGGAGATGCTCCTTCAGGCATACAGGGCTGAGTCCATTTTGGGTTTTAAAGGTCAACATCAAGCACTTTGAATTGTTCTTGGAAATATACTGGGAGTCAAATAAGACCTTTTAGGACAGGTGTTATGTGGTCCCAGTGGCTGCTCCCAGTCACCAGTCTGGCAGCGGCATTCTGGATTAGTTGTGGTTTCCGAGTGACCTTCAAAGGTAGCCCCACGTAGAGTACATTGCAATAGGCCAAGCAGGAGATAACCAGTGTATGTACTAACCTGGTGATACAGTGCACAGGCAAGTAGGGCCTTAACCAGAGTACCAGATGGCTCTTGTAGACAGCTGCCCTGGACACAGGTTGACCTGTGCATCCATGGACAGCTATGAGTCCAAAATGACCTCAAGGCTGCACACCTGGTCCTTCAGGGGCACAGTTACCCAATTCAGGACTAGGGAGTACCCCACACCCGCCCGCCCCCTGTCCCCCAAAAACAGTACTTCTCTCTCGTTGGGATTCAACCTCAATCTTTTAGCGGCCATTCATCCTCCAACCGCCTCAACACCCTCACACAGGACCTTCACTGGTTCCAGTTTTAAAGAAAGGTAGAACTTGGGCTTTTTTCCGTCGGAGCTCACCGGAGCTCAGCTCCAGCACCTCTCAGGTGGGCACCATTGCCATTCTAAGAGAATAATTATGAGATCTGGCACCTCTTTAAAAAGCATTGGAGAGACACCCCACAAGTGAGAGCCCAGGGGTCCAAACACTCACCCCCCAAAACCACTTCCTTTAAATAAGCTGTTGGGCATGTCAGCTTCAAACCTATTAATGAGTGGACAATTGTTACAAATAGTGAAGTGAAAGCAAAACCCACTGCCTTCAATAATAATAATAATAATAATAATAATAATTTGAATTTAGATACCACCCTATACCTGGAGTTCTCAGGGCGGTTCACAGAACATGGAACCATGAAGCATCGTAATGTTTTTGATTTTAATGTATGGTGAAGTATTTGGTCAAAGACAGACAATTCTCAAGTTATCTTAAATTATCCTGTGCTGGTTTACTGAGAAGTAATCCCCACTGGGGCGGGTGGCGCTGTGGGTTAAACCACTGAGCCTAGGACTTGCTGATCAGAAGATCGGCGGTTTGAATCCCCATGACGGGGTGAGCTCCCGTTGCTCAGTCCCTGCTCCTGCCAACCTAGCAGTTCAAAAGCACGTCAAAGTGCAAGTAGATAAATAGGTGGCGGGAAGGTAAACGGAGTTTCCGTGTGCTGCTCTGGTTCGCCAGAAGCGGCTTAGTCATGCTGGCCACATGACCCGGAAGCTGTACTCCGGCTCCCTCGGCCAGTAAAGCGAGATGAGCGGCGCAACCCCAGAGTCGGTCACGACTGGACCTGATGGTCAGGGGTCCCTTTACCTTTACCTTTAATCCCCACTGAGTTCACTGAAACTTAGCCTTTGGTGAATGTGCAGCTGATTAGGGGGTGCTGCAATACTAACACTCTCCCCAATGCTCAAATGAAGTGCAGATGGGGGGAGGAAAAGGGCGGAAAGAAGCGAAGCAAATCAAGGCCAGGGGCTGTAAGCTGTAGATCCTGGATGCTGCCACAGGATCGGTAGATTGAATGAGCCTTGTTAGAGCTAAAGCTCTTGCGATGGGGTTCTAAGATGAATAGGAAACACCCCCCCCCAAGTCTCTGCTGTCATTTACAGAGTAATTCAAAAAGGTGACAATAGCACTTAGAAATTATAAAATTATCTCTGCTGATAGTCAGTTCAGCTGATTTCTTGAAACCCTGTGCTCGTTCTCTTCCTGCAATCATCATCCCATGTCTCAGATCTCATAAATACACCCCAGAAAAATCACCATCTCAAAACCAATCTTGAGTGTTTTTGATGCATTAAATATAGAAAGCTCTATAGACAAAAGCTGGGTTGCTCAAGCCTCTGCAATGAATATTGTCAGCATGGCCCAGAATGCTAACACCCATGAAATGCTCCCAAGCGTACACAAATTCCGAAGGCCAATGCAGGATTGTGTGAATTGTTGCTAGTAGCACCCTGCCACAATGTCTTATCCTCTCTAAACACGAGAATGTGTAAGTTCATCTGATAATTGGTACTCATAATGAGCAAACACAATCCACATATAGGAAGCTACAACCGAATAAGCGTAATCAGAGGCTTTGGGGTGTACTGGATCAGGTACATTTGAATTACTCTTGCATACCCTACTGATTCAATAGCAGGCCTTGCCATTCTCAAGAATATTTCATTGAACTGGTGGCATATTGTGGTTTGCAGCTGCCCAGGACCAGGAAATGCGTAGCTTTAAATACAAACCAACGTTTCTCTCCCCGCCATGTGCAGTGTCCCTTTCAGACCAGCCTCAATGAAAGACACAAGGGCACCCTCCCGCTAATATATATTAAACACAGGATTCTGAGATTTTGTGGTATATTGTGTAGTATGCAAAAGGTAAAGGCCCCCTGACAGTTAAGTGCAGTCGCGAACGACTCTGGGGTTGAGGCGCTCATCTCGCTTTACTGGCTGAGGGAGCCAGCGTTTGTCTGCAGTTTTTCCGGGTCATGTGGCCAGCATGACTAAGCCGCCACTGGTGAACCAGTTTACCTTCCCGCCGGAGCGGTACCTATTTATCTACTTGCACTTTTGGGCGTACAGTGGTGCCTCGCAAGACGAAATTAATTCGTTCCGCGAGTTTTGTCGTCTTGCGATTTTTTTTTGTCTTGCGGAGCACGGTGCCAGGAAAGTTTTGGAAAAGCTTCAAAAATCACCAAAGTCTTAAAAAACCTCAAAAAAAGGCTATCACACCGCGTTCTATGAGCTGCTCCTCGAAGTCAAGTCGCAACTGTATTAACGGTGTTAAGAAAAAGGAAACAAACTTGCAAGACGTTTCCGTCTTGCGAAGCAAGCCCATAGGGAAAATCGTCTTGCGAAGCAGCTCAAAAAACAAAAAACCCTTTCGTCTAGCGAGTTTTTTGTCTTGCGAGGCATTCGTCTTGCGAGGTACCACTGTACTTTCAAACTTCTAGGTTGGCAGGAGCTGGGACCAAGCAACGGGAGCTGACTCCGTCGCGGGGATTCGAACCGCCGCCCTTCTGATTGGCAAGTCCACTATTTTAGACCACAGCGCCACCTGCATCCCCATATTGTGTAGTATGTAAAGGTAAAGGTAAAGGGACCTCTGACCATTAGGTCCAGTCGTGACCAACTCTGGGGTTGCGGCGCTCATCTTGCTTTATTGGCCGAGGGAGCCAGCATTTGTCCGCAGACAGCTGGTCATGTGGCCAGCAGGACTAAGCTGCTTCTGGTGAACCAGAGCAGCGCACAGAAACACCGTTTACCTTCCCCCCGGAGCGGTGCCTATTTATCTACTTGCACTTTGACGTGCTTTCAAACTGCTAGGTTGGCAGGAGCAGGGACCGAGCAATGGGAGCTCACCCCGTCGCGGGGATTCAAACCGCCGACCGTCTGATCGGCAAGCCCTAGGCTCTGTGGTTTAACCCACAGCGCCACCCGCATGCCTAAGTTGCTCTGCTACCGCTGCCTCATTCCTGCCCCAATTCAAGAAATGCCTATCTGCCAACTCTGACTTGAAATGTGTATCTCTTACACCAGAATAACACAGCATCTTAGAATATAATGCATTTTCCCTTTCCAGAACCCTGCATGTCATTTAGCCTGCTAATCTTCTCGGTATCATTCCAATTTTAGTGTATGTGCCGCTGAAGCAACATTTATTCTGGAAATATTCTGCAATCCATACTGAATGATTCGTTGCCATTTTTTGTCACTAGTGTTTTAAGTTTTCCCCCCTGAACGAAAGAACCTGAGAATCTTAATAACTTTCAGGTTACAGATGACACCTCATGTGAAATGATCCGATTAGAGAGGAAAATGGTAACTGGGTTTAAAAATAACAATAATAATATATATAACCAGCTATTCAGTAGCAAAACAAAACTCTACATTGCATTTTGAGATTTGCTCCCAGTTTTTGGAGTAGCGATATGAGATATAGGAAACTGCAACCTTATATAGTCTCTCTCTCTCTCTCTCTCTCTCTCTCTCTCTCTCTCTCTCTCTCGCCATTAAACATGGGCACTAAATGAAAAGCTTGCCATCAGGTTCTTAAACCAGTCCTTGAAAACCCCATTCAGGTGAGTCACCTCTCCTGAATCCTGTTTCCCCTGAGCGTGATATGAATCAGAAACCGGGAGGCAATAATCTCCGTATCCCATTACACCCCCCACAATCCATTTAGCTTACAGATCCATTCACAGAGCCCAGCCACTATTATTTTCTCCTTAATGCCATTCTTTGAAAAGCACTCTTATTCTTATTTAGACTTTTTGCAAAAGGGGAAAGGAAAAAATAAAAACTTATAAAAGCCCCTGTATATTCTCCCCTCCCCACCTTTGCAAAGTTACCTTTAGAGGGAGGTAAAGAATATTATAATCCACATTTCGTTTCCAAAAGGACCATCTTTCTATAAATTTATCATATTGGGCAGTGCAGATGACTCTTTTTTGAGAACCCAGTTTAGTTTGCAATGCAATCTCCCGTGCGCAGGTGAAAAACTCATTCAAGGGCAAGGGGCTGGATTAGGCATGTTGTGTTGGCAGGGAAGGAGGAAAAGTCAGTAGGGGCAGAAAAAAACTTTGCGGAAATCTGCAGGAATTAGTACTATGTTTTCTTGTGAGCTTGGGGCAAGAGGTTGACCCTTAAGGGAGACAAAGCCCCAGGCCAGAGTCTGAGTCAGCACAGACACTCCATATATTTCTTTGAAAATGTGGGCCGTGGAAGGGACAAGGAGACGGAAGGAGCCTGTTAGAGCAGAAGCAGAATATCCTAGAGAAGAATATGCACAGAGAAGACGGGGAGAAAAACAGAAACAAACCCAACCAGAAGGGACTGTACAGTGGATGGCTGAGAAAGAGATGTTTGGAGGCAGAAGGCTGGGGTCAAAGAGGAAGTGCTGAATTTCATGCAGTGGCGATTTGACTTTACCTGAACTTTGTGACCACAATTTGGATAATAAGGAATAATAACTATCTGTGAAAGCACAGGGGTTATGGGATATGAGAACCTTCTGCTGCAAATTTTGTTCTGCGTCAGCGAAACTGGACTTCTTCACCTGCCCCAGATGCAACAAAACATGCCTCTCCTGTATTGGCCTCTACAGCTACAGCAGGCGCTGTGACTCTCCAACAATTTGACTTCACCCCCAGAAGGCACATTCCTCTATTGTCTCTTGAGACAGATGCCAAAAACAATTTGCTCCTAATTTACGGTAGATGTGAGCTGGATGGAATACCTGTTTTTAAGGTCAAGGGAATGGATCAGATAAGTCTCGAATGCTTTTTTCAGAGCTAAATTCTGTAGTTTCCTCATTCAGTTCCATCATGAGATCAGGTAAAGCATATCTCATTTGTTACCATGGATACAGGACATTATTTCCATTTGTTTGTTAGAGGCCTCACACTGGGTGTGAAATTAAACTGTAACGTAGCTCTATGAGGAGAATTATCTCCAAAAAGTATAAGTGCAACGCCTGAACTGCCCTTAAATCAAATGGATTTTCATTTCCAGACAATATCAATTGCAAGGGTTGCCATTTTTATACCCAAGAAAAAAAAATGATAATACAATTTTTGATTGCCTAGTCCTTTAAATGTGGGAAGAAATCTTGAAAAGAAGAGAGAGAAAAAAGAAGAACTGGGAGCAGTAGCTTGCAAATAAACCAGTTTTGCCATATTTACCTTATTTTTCAACAGAAAAAATGCACTTATTTTCGCTGATAGGCTTCTTCCTCAGACAGAGGGCTTTTCCAAAAGATTAGATAATTGCAGAAATAATGTGCAGTCCTTATGTGCAGCTGAAGTAGATACAAACATCCTTATCCCAGCAGTTGCAGAGGAATTAAAATGGCAGAGGAATACAAATGTACTTTTCCCAGCTGGAACTTGGTTGTAGGGATATCTCATTTCCCCCATACTCAAGCATTATTTTGTTCCTAGTAAAACACAATTCTCCACCTATTAGGCCACCCATTGTACTTAAAATTGCCACACAGAATGGGAAGACAACAAGTGTCAATGGGCATTTGTTGGTTACTGCTTCCACGTTCACAAACAACTAGGAATACACTCTCCAATGCTTGAGCAATTTTGAATTCTTTTCTCTGCACCTTTATTTTAGTGACTTGCTGCTTTCTGCTGTACAGCTCCAATGGCAGAATTCATGTAGTTTCAAAAAACGTGTCTGAGAACATGTACAGATGGATAAATATCAGCCATTCTATTTCCTCTTTTGAAATATCGCCCTTGCATTTAATTACACTTTACACCTCTTCATTTTAAAATCTTTTTTGTGAATGCACACTCCCTGTACCCCAGAGGGGAACATACACATATTGAAAGAAAAGAAAAGAAAAGAAAAGAAAGAAAAGAAAAGAAGAAAAGGCAGATAATTTTTTAAGGTGTTTTTTTTCTTTTGAAATTTTATGTGTTAAATTTTAAATAATGAGCACACTCAGCTTCTCCATTGTTTGGGTTACAGGAGTAATAATCAGTTCTCTTCCAGAGCAGTGCGCCAAATTTGGTGGGGGCTTTCTGGTGCCCCCCCAGCATGCTTCAGTTTGGGAGGATGATTTTAAAAACAGTTCAAACCTCTAGTTAAGGAGTACCTGCTGCATGCCTTGTAACGTTTGCTGCAAGAACTGCAACTGCTGGTCCTTGGTCAAACTTTCTTCCGTTCGAAAGAGCTGCCCTTTCTCTTGTTTCAGGAGTTCAACTTCATTTCGGTAAGCGTCCAGTTGCCATCGGAGACTGTCGTTCTCTTCCTTAAGTGCATAAGCTTGAGCAGCTAAGGCTGAAAGAAGGGAAACACTCTGGTAGTTAATACAGATAATGCAGATAATCTTAGATAAGCCAATTTGCAGCGGAACGCAGATGGGCACCATGAAAGAAGCTTAATTCAGACATCACAACAGAACATGGTTTTGCCAACCACAGATTAGAACTCAAACCCCGGCATGAGCTTTCAAGCATACACCAGGCAAACCAAGGTTTAGGCCTGCTTTTCTGCGTTATTTTCTTCCTCTGCAACTGAGAGCCTCAAAAGGTGTTCCGAATTGTTCTTTGGAAAGTGGGGCTGGCGTATTTTAGATTTGGTGCCAAATGCAATCTCCACTGCGATTGGTTCCACTCGGGAGCTCCTAATCGCTTATTGGTCCCAGCGGTGCTTGAAGTCAGCACTGATCAGCTGACTGGTGGTGACTTCAAGCCCCACTTGGATTGGCTCAGGATCTTTGCAGCATGGTTTGCGATGCTTCGTCCCGCCTCAACGTTTGGCAGGTGGAACATGGGGCTCAATGCTGGAGGGCTGAACCCAGCATCCCTCTCTAGGAGGGTGCCGGTAAAAGCGCTTTGGGTTACGTGGAGGGACATCTCCACCCCATCCACACACCCCCAAACTGAAAGAAAACCAGAGAATTGTGCAATATGAAGGGCTTTTTCCCCAGCTGGAGCTCAGTGGAGGCACCTCACAGGTGAGCGCCATTGCCATTGTAAGAGAACAAGGGAGGCGTTTCTGCACCTCTTTCGCTAGAAAAATAGACAATAGCTATGAACACAGGTTAAACTTTCAGCTGGTTTCCACTGTACAAGTTAACAAAACATTTCCCAAAATGACATTGATTGATAATTTCTATTAGGGGGTTTATTGGGGAAAATAATAGAACCATAGAGTTGGAAGGAAGCAAGGAGATCATCTAGTCAAAACCCTTGCTCAGTGCAGGAGCTGTGGTGCAGGATGCAACTACAGTATCCTTGACAGATGAGTATCCAGCCACTGCTTACACACCACCTCCTGAGGCAGCCCATTCTACTACTGAAAAGTTCTTAATGTTTGAGAGTTTCTCTTAATGTTGATCTGAAATCTGCTTTCCTGAAGTTTCCATCCATTGGCTCTAATCTTGCCCTCTGAAGCAACAAAAACAGCAACAAAATAAGTCTCTCTATCTTCTGCAAAACAGCCCTATACACATATATGTTGAGAATAATGTGAGCGGTTAATGTGCATAACAACCAGCCGTTGTGCACATTCCCCGGACCTCATGGAGAATGTGCACAATATGCCTAATCTCCAACAGCAGTTGGGGGATATGCATATCTCGATTTTCTGGTCAGTATCCAGTCTCCAAGAAACGTGTCCTTGTTTCCGATTTGCACACACACTGCGGGTCAGTACTAGAGTGAAAGTCTGGAGATGAAAACTAAGATTTTTCCCTTTGGATTCTTTCCTCAGCATTGGGCTATGCATAGACAGAGAAATTATGGAACAGAACCAAGTGATATAAAATGCAAATGCTCTGGAAAAAAATGTTGGCACTACAGAAGCATTACTGCATTAGTAGCATTGAAAGACACTTAAGTCATTTCCTTAGGAAGCTGCATTTGGCCCCTTTTCAATTTAGAATGGCAGCTTTATTATCATAACAGATAGCAGGTGTTTGTGAGGAAATCGATTAGTATGCAGAGATGGAAATTACATTTAGCAAATGAATTGCACCGTCTGCAGTGTAGACTGAAATTTGTGTGGCAAAATGCAGGAAGCTATAAAGATCGCAGCAGCAACATTATTTAAATAAATTATTTGAGCATAAATATAGACAGGACGGCAAATGTGTTATCTAGCATTTTAGGGACACTGCTACGCTCCTCCAGAAAAAAACTTTCCTGTTGGCAACATCAAGGACTGTTTGGCTTAGTAAATAAATATTGTATATTATTTATTCTGGTACTGTTGTGAATTCACATCACTATACAGCAGCTGTAATCAAATTCATAACTGCAAACAATTCCATGAGCATTCATAAGTAAGGGCACGTTATTGATTCATGCCAGTGATGGCGTAATTTTCACGTTCTATATTATGGAATCTTTAATTGTCATCTGACAGGAGCAGTATACGTAAATTATAGGCAGCAGGAACTTCAAAAGGCATGGGAACATACTTCGGAAAAGAGTCCATTTCCCCTTGCAGGACCATAAAGCTGAATGCTGAAGTATTTCTTACGACAAACTGGGAAGGCTTTGCAGGCACGCCTGAAAGCAGGTGGTATGTCCTACCTAGTGGGACACAAAAGACACATGCAACTGCCTCCATGACACCAGCCTCTCTGCTGCTTACTTGCAAAAGGCTGGGGCAGGGCAATTGCACTGGTGGGAGCTGTTAAGTTGTGGGTGAACATATCAGACGACACAGCGATTCTTCAAACAGCTCTTGTTTATTCACAGGCCAGAACAGAACTGAACTGAAGGGTTCAGTCAGCCTGCTTATATAGAGCTCCAGTACAATGTAACCGTAACAATTTTCTAAAACTATCCAATCACTGAACGTCACTTTCGATCCCTTATTGCATAACTATCTACAGTATCCCCCTGCTGGCCCAGGGTGAGAACTTCAGTACATAACAGGAGCAGTGCCTACCAGCCTAGGGCTCCTGCAGGGCAGGTCACGTGGAGATGACCTCACCACCAGCTCAGACCCATCAAGGTAAGAAGCAGTAGGTCTGGTGTTGGGAGGATGGCTCCACCCACTTGCTTCCATAGGGAAACTCCAAAACCAAGTGCAGTAGCTTAGCAAGACGCTCACAAGTGGACAGATGGGGAGGAGCTGTTTTCTACAAAGGCTGCTGGGAAGGAGGAGGAGAAGGAAGGACCAACAACTTCATGCGGTGCTGCCTGGAGGAAGCTGCCCTGAGAGACCCAGGAGCAGGACTGGCTGCTGGAGCTATGGAAGCGGCGATGAGAGACAATCTTGGGGTGCTCTGCACCTGCTCCATGGAAGGCTTTAGGTGTAGTAAATATGTGTAAATAAACCATATTTCTTAAAGATGCTAATCTCCGCTGGGCCTCAATTTCCCAACAGAAATACAATCCTGAGTGAGAGTCTGTTACCTCCTGGAATCTTGTGCAGATGCTCAGCCGAGATTAGGGTGGCATGTTAAAATAAGTTGCTTACTTTTCCATCTCTTAGCTACTTCTGCTTTGTGGGTACCTCTTCCCTGGCTCTTCTACCTCCTAATACCTCTTTCTTCTTGGCCCTTCAGCCTATCTGCTTCCCAATGTCTACTTTCCTTTCCAGTCCGAGGAGCATGCAGACCAACGTTTATTCAATTAAGGAATGCAGTAAATTGCTCAATAATAAAAAAATAAAATCTCTTAGCTGTGTGCATAAAACAGTAAAATAATCATCAACAACATACAGATAAAACCTGTATACGGTCGTACCTTGGATCCCGAACGCCTTGTGAGTCAAACGTTTTGGCTCCCGAACGCTGCAAACCCAGAAGGGAGTGTTCCGGTTTGCGAACATTCTTTGGAACATGAACGTCCGGGGCGGTTTCCAATTGGCTGCAGAAGCTTCCTGCAGCCAATCGGAAGCCATGCCTTGGTTTCCAAAAGTTTTGGAAGTCAAACAGACTTCCGGAACAGATTCCATTCGACTTCCGAGGTACGACTGTATTCCATATCATGCCCCTAGGGCCATATGTGAGATTTGTTTTTATTTTGAGGCCCCATGTGAGGTCCTGGAAGCCTGAACCTTGTGGCTAAGCAGAGATTCAGATACATCATGATGACTGACATCAACTGGTTTTCTTTGTTAAACATGCCGAATGTGGCCAACAAGCTTTCTTATTAGAAAGAAAATCAAAACAAAGGAACACGGTGCTATTAATGGTTACCAGTTTTACATCCCCGGAAGTATTGGTAGAAAATAATTGCCTGGAACACTGTACAAAGCAGCACAGGAAGGTATTTGTGAGCCACCCTTCAAATTACTTTCACAACAGAAGCTGTAAGCAGCAATCACAGTTCAGGGAAGCAATGCTAATAGGATGTGGTGACATACATAGGTTAGTATGAGGGATTCAAATTAATTCCTCACCATCGCAATTCATTAGCAGCAGGCAATTTCTCAAGGACTTCCAGTTTTGGAAGGAGGTGAAGAGGGGGATGGGGGCAGGTTAGCGCACTGGCTCACAAGGGGAGGAGAGGGGTAGGGATTGTGAGATAAAGGGCAGAGGTCAGCTAATTCAGGGGACCCCAAGGACAGATTGAGACACCCGAGTGATGCACACCCTATAGCTACACTGATCTCTCAGGCACACAGGAGAGATGGAGCAGCAGCAGGAACTGCCATCAAGTCTGAATCCCCGGGCGTTCTGATTGGGACTGAGATCCTGCCAATGAAATATTCATGGAATGACAGGGAAATTAACAAGTTTTAATCCTCAGTTTAGTAGTCTCCACTCAGAAATATACATGCATGTGTATTAAAATGTATGATAACCTGAACCAGAGTAAAATAATATTTGCAAATGCCCCATCAAAAAGGAGTAAGCTGAAGCAGGTGTTATCAACACAAAAATATGAGAAAAGAGCCAAGAGGAGATGTTCAGAAGCTGACACGCATAAATATTTATAGTGACTACAGAGATGACACTGTAATATACCATCGCCGTCTCAACAAAGGACACAATGTCATAATGTCGTGCAACATGGTGTCAGAAGAGGCCATCAATCTACAGTGCCAAGATGAGTACTGCATAATGTACAACAACAGGTCATAGATGTCCTGCCCAGGTACAAATGTTATATAGAAGATGAGGTACTGTAAAGAGAAAAGAATTCAAAAAACCACGGATGCATTCTGAAATTCCTGGTTAACTTTGTCACTCTTTTGAATTAAATATAATTTTTTGATCACCCCTATTCCTCATTGTTATCCCACACTTTCTCATGCACTTTCTCATCACTTTCTGTACTGCAAAAAGTCCAGTTTGTTGCACAAGAGCACCAAATCCAATTTCGGCCCCTGTAGACGTTCTTTCTATTGCACATTCATGATTATTTGTGGCCACAGTGGGATCAGGGCAGTCATATACAACCCCACTTTCAATATTATTTGTGCCTGCAAATGTGTTGGGGCAGGCATATAATTGCTTCATTTTTAGTCAGTCCATATCCTGTAATTTCCTGCTGAAATCCTGTAACAAGTCATACCACCAACACTATTGGGGTTTTTTTTGCCCTGCATTTTTTGGGCTATATGCTATATGACAGGAATAATGTGGTTGTGTTAGGGACACATCATGGAATAATTTATTAATCAATATATATCCACAACTAACTCTAATGTGCCACAGTGAAATACCAGTCTGGAAAGCCCTTTAATTGTGCAATCTGAATTGGTTGGTATACAATTGAATCTCAACCCCTCAAATATAGCAAGGGCCTGGAAGTGCCTTTAGTTTCCTTCCCTGTTGGCCTGCTTACATTTTTTGAAGCTACGCTTGGAGAAGAATAGACATTTTGGAATAATAAAATTACTTGAGAATATCTTTTGTAAAGTATGGAAACATTAGTTCCTTATAATTGATATAATTTTCTGTGGTTGGTTAAAAAAAAGAGAGAGACAGAGAAAGAAAGATTTCCCACACTTGTTGGCATGATTTTAAACAATTTCTTTAGAAGGTTAATTCATCATATCGTAATGTTTTATTCTCACCCAGAAATTACATGAACATTTTCCTCAAGTTCTCAAGTGCTATTAATCAAACATAAAGTGCTTTGCCTCTTCAGCTGAGAAATGGAGCAGTTTGGGGCCATCTCATGAGGTGATTAATAATGGAGTGAATTTTTTAAAAAAGCCTATAGTGTATTTTGTTTTAATTATTATGTTTCTGTTGTCTTAAACCCATAAATCTCCAACTGTGTGGGAAGCTTTCTTAAGGAGCTGAAAATAGTTGCCGTGGGAAAACTTCTGGCCCACTTGAATGGGACTTCAGCTCAACCAATTTTACCTAGATTGAAACCAAAGGCGAAGATCTAAAATGCTGCTTTAGACATGCCCGAGGTCTTCTGGGATTTTAATCCCCCCACTCTAAATAGCAGAGCCCCCCACATCTCAAATGATGCAATGCTTTTGATCCAGGCCATATTTATATGCATGCCTACCTAACAGTTGGTGTTTAGGGTATTTTATGAGACCAAACAATACCCTGGAGACATCCCGGAACATTTTTTTAAATACTAAAAGCACATAAAATTATTAAAATATTTTTAAAGAGAAGGGTGGGGGGAGGAAATATTTATTAAGGGGGAAAGAACAGCAGATTCTTAAGAACATATGCAGAATTAAAAGGTCTTAAGGGGTGTGTGTTTGTGTGCTTTAGAGCGGTGGTTCCCAATTAGCTAAGTCCTGCCAACCTAGCAGTTTGAAAGCACGTCAAAGCGCAAGTAGATAAATAGGTACCGCTCCGGCGGGAAGGTAAATGGCGTTTCCGTGTGCTGCTCTGGTTTCGCCAGAAGCGGCTTAGTCCTGCTGGCCACATGACCCAGAAGCTGTCTGCGGACAAATGTCGGCTCCCTTGGCCAGTAAAGCGAGATGAGCGCCACAACCCCAGAGTCGTCCGCGACTGGACCTAACCGTCAGGGTCCGTAAATCCCTGTTTTTCAAAAGCCAAGTCGTGGACCCCCTACTTTTGACATTCTTGATTTCTTTATGGTAGCTTTTGCTATGTGAATGGTGCCGCAGACCCCCTGGTTGGGATAGGCGAACCCGCTGGGCCACCAAATGGAACCACTGATTTAGAGGGATGGAAGGAATAGAGGCACAGAGAGAGGGAGAGCACAACGAAGGCACAGCCTCCCGTCATCTCAAGTCATGGTGGACTCTTTAGAGGATTTCAGAGCTGTTCTCAAATATGACTAGGGCAGGCATGTCCAAAGTCCGTTTTGGGGGCCTAATCTGGCCCCTGTGGCAGTTTATGTCTTGGTCAGCCCTCACACACGTTCACTTCATCAAATTTGGCCCTCTTTCAAAAAAGTTTGAGCACCCCTGGGCTAGGGCAAATGCAGTTCTAAAATTACATTAAGGCACACCAGAGGCCCAAATTCACCTCTCTCTCTTTTTCCCCTGCTGCCAGGACAGAGATAAAAAGATAAAATGCCCTGAAAACCAGAAACGCCTTCCTCTAAGTCAGGTTTCTCCAAGCTGGTGCCTTCCAGATCTTTTGGGTGACAGCTCCCATTGGCCAAAGGGAGAGATACGATAGGAGAAGACACTGTGATCAGGTGCCCTCGGCTGCCTGCTTGGCTCGTCCTGGTACAAACGGTAGGCGGGCAAATTCCCTTCTTAGCATCATTTCCCTTGAAACGACACTAAATGCAGATCACCTTCTAATAGAGGACTATCCTCTGTAAAGCCGGACACATATCCACCTTTAAATGTATGTTTTCTCCAGGAAGTCAAATGCAAAGTCAGATTGCAGTGGTTGGGGGCCCTGGGGCAATTACCCAAAGAGGGCCCCTTTCTCCCCCCAAAGGTGCCACATAGCAAGTCTAAAGACTAATTAATTACAGCACAAGCTTTTGTGGACTACATTAAAATATTCTTGAGCTGGCAGAGTTTCACAACTCTCAGCAAAACACCAGGAAGCAGCATTTTGCCAACTTTAATAAACAAAAACGAAAATACTCTGAACATGTGTCGTTACACAGATTAAACTTTATTTCACTTAAGTCATCTCTGTTTTTCCTCACCGCCTCTCCTGTTGTGAAGATAGCTAAGGGAGCATGAAATCGCTAGAAACCATGCGCCATACTGTAAACTGCCCTTTACAATAAAGTGGCCTGTGATCTTCACATGAAGGATAGCGTGGAGCTTTAATTGATGAACTAATAAATAAATGATAATAATAATATGGTTCCTTTTACGGGAGCGATGCATCTTTGTACGATACAGAGTCATGTTCTTCTGCCTCCTCCCAAATGAGTACAGCCTCAAGGCTTGAACCAATCTGAATCTGGCCTGATGACTGCATGTTCCAGATGCATAAATCCCACTTGTGTTCAATTGAGCTTATGCTCAGGTTAGTGTGCCCAGGCAGTTGATTCCTAAGGAGTTATTTTAGGCTTGTAGCCACCAGGGGCGAAGGAAACTCCACTGTCCTGAAGCATCAGTATTTTAATTTTTTTCGTATACTATACAACTGCAATAGACAGAGCTTTTCAGCTAAAAAAGCTTATGAAGTGCAGTAATAAGACAAACCATCCTAATAACAAAACAATTGCTCCAGTTGCACCACAGATATTCTGCCCTTGGTCAAACAGCAGCTTTGAGGGGCGAATAAAATTAGAGAAATGGCACTGAGGAGGTGTGGCATCTGAATATAGACTGCATTTTTAATCAAGACTTATATTGGCTTATATCTTGATCAGGTTCCTAAATTAAATGGGCTTAGATTTTCAAATGTTTCATGCCAGGCAGAGAAAACCTTGGCCATTCTCCTAAGACAAGGGGCCCCCCTGATTTATAGCAGAAAACAATTCTCAAAGTCGTAAAAAGGGAATTACAGGTTAAGAGCAAGGTTACACAGACCCAACATAATTAGGAATGGGCAAATAGTAAAATGATACCATGGGCCTCTCTTAAACCTTGAGCTGTATTTTCTAAGGCCAGAGGCAAATGGGGAAAACATCTAGCTGACAGAAAAAGAGAGCATTTTTAGGAAATCTTCTAAAAGCAGTTTCTTTTTTAAACTGAGAGAGTTAAAAAGGGCAA
The DNA here is from genome assembly GCF_964188315.1 of Podarcis muralis. Taxonomy (NCBI): domain Eukaryota; kingdom Metazoa; phylum Chordata; class Lepidosauria; order Squamata; family Lacertidae; genus Podarcis; species Podarcis muralis. The sequence goes on from NC_135662.1 coordinate 84,779,295, forward strand.
TAAATGTTGGGAAAGGCAACTGGCTTGGCTGGGGAAGAAGAAGCTTCTTCCTATTTTATTTTGAGGCTGGAAAGGAGGGTGAAAGGGGGAGGTGTAAACTAAAGAGGCTTCTTTAAAAGCTGTTTTTTACTGAGTTCCTTCCTTTCTACTTTGAGAAGTTTTATTCTTTTAAAAGGTTACCTATGATAATGTATGAAATATATTAGCTTAAATATATTGGCTTAAATGTAATTATGCAAAGGATTTAAGAAATGCTAGATTCTTATTTCATATAGTTGTAAGAGTTGTATTTATCCTGAAATTAAGTCAGCCACCAGCCTAGCCCCCCTGCCAGACAAGAAGACGCCATCCAAGCAGTCCTGATATATAGTTGTCAGGCATTTGTTTAGAAACCTTCAAATGAAGGAGATCTTTCAATGTTGATGTGAAACTCAAGATCCTTGACATATGTTTAAGATAAAAATTTAAGATTAACCATTTGTTTTAGAAGGCAATAGGGCAAGGAGGGCAAGAGGTGAGCTGGTAATTAAGATTCCATGTAAGATATATTATTACTTATTTGTCATTTATATATAGCTCTTTGTCTCCCTTATAAGGATAGAAGGAAATGGGTGTATCTATTGTGATTGGTTCTAGCAAACAGCCAATAGGAAATCCAACCAGGCTGATTGGACAGAGGCAGCCCAAGGAGGAGCAAAGGGGGCTGGATTAAGGGAATATAAGTGCTGGCCATAATGGCAGGAAGGCAGGCCAGAGCTTGGTAACCATATACCACTGTGCCTCTCATTTATTTGTCTGACAAATAAATTATTATTTTAATTTCTCTATTGCTGCGTTGAATATTTCATTCCAGCTAAGCGTTAACCACAAGCAGGGTGCTACAGAGGGGGGAGTTTAACTCCCACAGCCTGTGTCCCAGTCCCAGTCAAGTATGATATCCCCTATAGCTGCTTTTAACAAAAAGAGAAATCGAATAATGCAGTGGTGTCCAAACTTTTTTCAAAGAGGGCCAGATTTGATGAAGTGAAGGGCCGTGAGGGCCGACCAAAGGGCCGACCATAGTTGTTGAGGCTTAAGGATTGAAGTTGCTGAGGTTGTTGTTGTTTTTTAGGATACCCCAGGAAATAAACTGCCACAGGGGCGGGATTAAACCTCCTGGCGGGCCAGATTAGGCCCCCAAAACAGACTTTGGACATGCCTGAAATAATGCCCGGCCCGTTTTGGCTTTCAGACAGAAGTGCACTAGTCTGCCTTCTAGCAGAGTCACAGCACCTTTGGCTTCAACCCCCCACTACAACAGGGGTGGGGAACCTCCACCCCACAGAGCAATATTGCCCAAGCAGACCTCCCCATTTGGCCCACCAGGCCATTTTGGGACAGCCATGGGCACCCTCCCTACACCTTTCACCCTACATCATGCCAGGGGTGGGGTGGGTAAGGGCGGGAATTCAAAGGAAGTTCAACATGGGTGACCAATGGTTTGTTTACTGGAGCCAGGCAAATTCCCATCAGCAGTAAGATGAGTGGTATGAGTCTGCGCCATTGAAGGTTTCCATTCAGTGGTTTCCATTGAGTGGAAACCATTTCTCCCTCCTAATCCACCATCATGCCTAGACACCACATAATAGCCCTGAATAGCCTCAGGCCATTAGGTCAGCTAAACTTCCCTTCTTTTAATTACTTTGGAGATTGGGATGAATTACAACTGTGGTGATTGGTCTGCCAATTATTATTTCAACTGGAATGCAAACTGACAGCTGGTGTAAGAAGAGGCATTAACAAACAGACTGAAAAATAAAGTGAAAAGCTTATTCTAATTGTTTCTGACTTAGAAAGATTATAAATGGATAAGGGAGTTCTGGTTCTTAAGAATCTTCATTTTCTATTACTTTTAACTCTCCGTCCCTTTTGTGCAGTGCTGGCAAAAATGAAACTTCATCCGTGAAAAGAAGGCACTTCTGAAAGAGACATGCAAGTTTTCAAGGTGGAGACTGTTAACAAACTAACAAAACACACCACTGATTGTTGGTATTGTGCAGCAATTATTGGATGAGCAATTGAAAGAGCACAGAGCCAAGACGAAAAAAAATGGTGAATGGAAATTGATCAGAGAAAGACCAGACCAAAGAATACACAGAGCCTTTGCGGAGGGTGTGTGTGGGTGTGTACTGATCAAGATCTGCCAGAACATGAGAGTGGAATAGTAAAATGGGAGGCAGCAGATGATGAAATGGAGGGGATGATAATGAAACCATTGACCATTTTGAGATGGCAGAGATAGAACTGAGAGAAAAAGGATTCTGCGCACAATTTATAGTGAAGGGATGGTGATACTCTTGGGAAAATAATGGAATAAATAGAAAGAGGAGCCTCTTTTTTCTCATTCTCTCCTGTTAAATTAGGATGGGAAATCATGGCCAACATAAAAAATGATTGGAAGATATGGAATTGGGTAGGAATTAATTAATATACAACTAGAAAATAACTATGGATTATTATGCTAATAATGGATGCTGGATTTTTTTCGGAGATAAATTCGACATACTGGACTGGAGGAAGACTATTCTTAACATTTCACAATAATAATAACAACTGGAGAATCCCTTTTGGACTCTTTGTGTGGAAAGGAGAATGAATTAACTAGGGATGTCTGGGGTTGAGTACTGGGAAAACATCACCTAGCATAATGGGAAACAGCTGGATATTAACTTGGAATACAGCTAGAAACCATATATTTCAGAAGTGCATAAAATCTATTACAATTCATTTCCTCATTAAAATATTTTGCCACACACTGCTCATGGTGTAAGAAGAAAGCCATTTAATTAGGGCATGATTCTGTCAAAGTAAGTCACTTTTTCATACCTTGAAAATCAGTGCTTAATTTTAGATAGAGCATGCCTTGCTGATGTGATCTGTTGCACCTCTGTCCTGAGGCTTGATGTATTATTAGCTATAAGTATTCAGTATATAACTACCAGGGCCTCTTAATTTCAAACCGTATGCATTGATGCCACTGATGCCAGGCAATTTAGCCTGCACAAACATTTAGTAGCAGGTTTTCTGACTATTACATCACACTTCATTATGAAGTATATTACTGCAAGGTAAATAATAAATGATAAATGATAATACTTGTGAAAAAGTAGCAATATTTTCTTGTGGGGGAAATAAAGCATTTTTTATGTTAGTTTAGAATTTTATTTTGCTAAACTACTGTTATTATTATTATTATTTCCCAATATTTTTATGAACTGTTTCTATTCCAGTGCTACAGTGTTAATTTTGTTCAAGCAAAGGCACCAAAATATATTTTAGCATCTTGTCAAAATGAGAGACTAAGAGTGTCGATAAAAATGACACTAAAATAAATGTAAATTTAGATTGCTGTCACAAGTGGCTGCTTGCTTTTGTGAAGATGTTGGGTTGCTATAGAGCTTTCCATAGCAACCTTGCATCTTATTATATGAATATCCCCTTGGTGTCCTTAAAGCCTGCTAAGAAAACAGGATTAAATCTATTCTCATATGTAATGATCCTGCATTAAACCTTATCAGGATGAAAAACCAGAAAACATAATAAAATGTAATCTAGATAATGGCTTTCCTGGCAGTTCAAAAGCATCAAAGCACCACAGGCGTCTCAATACAGTTTGTAGTTAGGCCGTCAATTTTTCCAAAGCCCTTATTAAATATGTCTCCTTGAAAGTTCTATTTTCTTTCTCCCTTTCTTAAAAAAAAACAAGAATAAGGTTAATAAACCTTTCATTGCTGTGATGAATTGAAGTATGACGGTGTCCTTTGATATGCTGAAGTCAGGAACTTTGCTACACAACAAAAGCTCTTCACTGAAGAGACGTCTTCTGCTTTGCCCTAAATATCTTGTGTGCTTTGCGTCCCTTGCCTGCTTTGTGATATGTACCTTGCAATAAAAGGTAAAGGTACCCCTGCCCGTACAGGCCAGTCTTGACAGACTCTAGGGTTGTGAGCCCATCTCACTCAAGAGGCCGGGGGCCAGCGCTGTCCGGAGACTCTTCCGGGTCACGTGGCTAGCGTGACATCGCTGCTCTGGCGAGCCAGAGCCGCACACGGAACGCTGTTTACCTTCCCGCTAGTAAGCGGTCCCTATTTATCTACTTGCACCCGGGGGTGCCTTCGAACTGCTAGGTTGGCAGGCGCTGGGACCGAGCAACGGGAGCGCACCCCGCCGCGGGGATTCGAACCGCCGACCTTTTGATCGGCAAGCCCTAGGCGCTGAGGCTTTTACCCACAGCGCCACCCGCGTCCCGTACCTTGCAATAGAGAGTGCCTAATTTCAAAGCAAGGATGCCTAGCCCCCTTTGACCTGAGGGCCAGGTTCACTCGCCAAGGGCCACACCCTTTCGGTTGCACACAGCGCCTCCTCCTCAGCTGATTCTTGCTCCCTCCCCACTCACGAAATGATCAATCTGATCACTGGGGAAGTAGCAATTCACATCCCTATCAGGATAGTGTCCTGTTCTTCTCTTCCTCTACTTATTTTTTAAAAATATTTTTTTGCCACTGCCAGCCAAATATGGATAAGCTGGTTTGTTGTTTTATAAAATGGTTTTATAACACCCACATGGCAAAAAATAAAGGAACAATGAAAAGTTAGAAACTAACAACAATTTATAGTCTAATAACCAAATTCTAAATATGGAGATACTCCTCAGAATGGATTGCACTTGTAATGTTAGTTCGTAAGAACTCATGAGCCAAGTCTGAGATTCCTTTTTGATTCTGCTAGTAATATCGCCAACATTCATAAATATGATTCATATATGAATGCATCCATCTTATAACACTCAAATTACAAACTGAGCAGTTTCCCACAGATGTTCTCTTTCAGCTCGGAATGTTAAATATATCCACATTTAGCAGACCAGATGCCTTAAGTCAGCTATTTTGTAGCTGCCCGCACAGAAGTTCTTTAACATTAATAACTTACTCTCAAATGAAACTCCCATTGGTTTGGTTCACGTGTTACACTAAGCGAAACCACAGCTTAACGAGCATTTGAGTTCTGGGAGTGGAGATTGTGTCTGCTTCATTCTTCCCTGGTGATTTTGCTGCTGTGCTGGCTCAATGTGCCATCCAAACCCAGGTTTAGCGCTCTCCAGACGGACCCTGAGCTGTAAGCAAGCTCTGTGTTCTGCGATTTCCAACTTGTGGTTTGTCCAGGATCTAAACTGGGAGCCTTGGCTCAGAAGACACATGAAGTTAAACCATGACTTGGCTCAGCGCAACACAACCAGAGAGAAGTGAAGTAGTTGTTATCTTCTCTCCTGGATCCTGCACTCTTGAATGAATAATTCAAGCTAATGCTCATTTTCTATATGTAAGCGGTCACTGACTGACCATGAAAAGTATTAGAATTAGTCGACAATAGATTTTATTGCGTTAGCCGTGTGGCCATAGCATGATATACATAGAAATAACAACATAAAATGGGGGTGGGGAGATAAAGGTAGATATCGTCCTGGGCGAGTACTTAAAGAAAGGGGGGAAAAAAGGGGGGGATAACAAAAGTGACAGGGGATTTAAAACATCGAGTGACAGATAGTACAAAAACAGAAAGACAAAAAACTGCTGAGGCTGGCGGAGGATCATTAAAGGGTCCTTCGGCTCCTCAGATTTGTCCTAGCTCCATTGTCCTTGTATAATAAGGCTACTTGGAACTTCGTTCGGTTGTGCGGCATATCGACTGCAGCTATGGTGTTAAAGAAGAAGTTAGTGCCGCTTTCCTCTTCATCACACTGAGCAGGAAGTTAGCTGTCATCTCGGTAATCCAACAATCAGAATCCTGCAAAAAAAGGGACACTATCCAGGGCTGGATTGGGAGATGAAGCTTGTTCACGAGAGGAGTTAAAAACCGAGATCTTTCATCTGTCCAGTTGGGACAGAAGAGCATTACATGTTCCATAGTCTCCAGAGCCGTGTCATTACAGGTGCATGTTCTATTTGCGATGGGAACTCTGGAATAACGACCCGACAGAACTGCTGTAGGAAAACAGTTGAGACGGGCACAGGTAAAGGCCCTTCGCTTAGTCTCCGAAGAAATTGTGAAGCAGTATTGAGGGATCCCTTCAGGGGGTGGAATAGCTAGGGCTAGGCCTGAACACGGCCCTCTTGCATGGGAAGCTGTGTTAGAGAAGTCAAGTTGCTGTAGCTTCTTTTTAATTGGAGGTAGGGCCGCCGGACTGATACACTCTAAGTTAAGAACAGTTTTGCAATTCAGATTGAGAAAAGAGCGGAGTTTGAGGTTAATTGTAGTTTTCCAAGGGGAATTATGAATATCTCTTAGGATCAGATTGGAAAAACCACCTCTAATTCGAGCATCCGATGCTAGTAGGTGGGAGCTATAGGAAATGGCTCGACTCCATGCTCATTTTACAATTGAGGGCTGGGCGAACTCAAGTCGTAGGGCTGCACCTGAGACACATCTCGGGACGCCGGAAAGAGATCTCAGAAACATATGAAGTGGGAGATCCAAGTTACCTGATATTGCTGTAGTCCATACTTCACAGCCATATAATAATTTAGGGACAACTTTGGCATTAAATATTTGAATTGCTGCTGGAAGGTGTTTGCCGCCCTTCTGGTGGTAAAATCGGACAATGGCATTAGAGGTCGTGGTTGCAGCAAGAAAGGCAGATTGTAGATGGGTGGTCCAGGAGAGATTATAGGTGAATATTAAGCCTAGATATTTAAAGAATTAGTCCTAAAACAGCCTGCCAAACTATGACAACTTTCTACTGGAGGGTTTTTGCATTTCTGAGTGGATTAGAAGGATCCCGCAGTTGGATGGATGAGGCAGTCTGATTCCCTGCCCCAAAAGAGGATGTCCCTTGTTGAAATCATTTTAGTCAGGGGCCACTCCCACATTTCTTAACACCTTCAATAAAAAAACATTTCAAAACAACTGTTTTAGCACTGCCAAAAATCTCGATTTCCTCCTTTATCTCCTATTTCATTTAGGCTCCTGCTGTTCTAAAGCCTAGACTCTGTCTCGCTACTCTCTTTCTTCAGTGGTGTCCAAACTTTTTTCAAAGAGGGCCAGATTTGATGAAGTGAAGGGCCGTGAGGGCTGACCAACAGGCCAACCAAAGTTGTTGTTTTTAGGATTGAAGTTGTGGAGTTTTGGGGGGAATTTTACCCCAGGATATAAACTGCCACAGTGGCCAGATTAAACCGACCACACTAGGCCCCCGAAACAGACTTTGGACATGCCTGCTTTAGGATCTCAAACTCTATAATTTAATTTAAAAAAAAATTCCTTCCAGATACTTCTGTTTCAGTGTATCTGAAGAAGTGTGCATGCACACGAAAGCTCATACCAAGAACTAACTTAGTTGGTCTTTAAGGTGCTACTGGAAGGAAATTTTTTTGTTTTGACTATGGCAGACCAACACGGCTACCTATCTGTAACTGGATCTATAATTTAATATTCATCTATCCCCCAGTTATCACATATGTTTCCTCTTCTACCCTCATTTTCTCTGTCAGTTCTTCTTAGACCAGAACCTTTAAAATAAATAAATACCCAAGTCTCTTTCTTTAACCTTCTTAACCAGAACATTGTACCCAACCTGTGAGCTCCCTGAAAATCCATCAATCTCTGTTATTTACAGTCGATGAATAATTTCCCTTGAGTAATTTTTGAGCCATTTGCTGGATTAAAGTCTGCTCTACCCATGTAAGCTCCTGGCACAATGCAGAACCTAACTGGGCAGGGTTATAAATCATATGGGGAGCCCAAAGAGATCAGGTTCCCAGTACAACTCCTCTAGTTACCCTTCCAATTCATGGAAGTTGTTGGGGCTGAGCAATGGGAATGCAGTAGCGAGAGCATGCCTTGCCCTCTGCCTCATTTAGTTCTAAGGGGTGGGGTGGGGCAGGTAAATGCCTGAACAGGGCTTAGCTACTGACAGGGCCTATAGCACTTCTCTTTCCTGAAGAGGACACCTGAGGCAGCCTCCTCCCACCTCAGAGAAAAGTCAGAGGAGGTTCTAGAAGGCCTTTGCTCTAGCCTGGAACACCAGCTGGCAATTGATGATAGGACTAGATATGGGTGCATGAACTGATGTTCTCCCTGCACTTGGCTGGAGGTCTCAGAACTTCTGAGGGAAGAAAGGAGAACCCAAGTCCCTGTCTTAGACATCTGTGACTGGGTTGGACCACATCAGGGATGGTTGAAGTAGAGGTTGTTTGGTCCCAGACTGAGCCATGTCCACCAGCCTCTTCAAACATTGAAACTTTTAATGGTAGGAGGTTTAATATTGTATTGAGATGCTTGACCATCTTGGCCTGTAAGTTCGGGAAGTTCCATTTTTCCATAGGCTCTGATTGACTTCAGCTGCCAAAGCCGAGGCTGTTGAACAGACTCTTGGACTGGGGTATATTTAGGGGGTCATTGTGTACTTTGTGGTGCATTATTGTTTGTGACTACTTTTGCGATTCCATGATCACTGCAGATGGTGACAGCAGTCACGAAATTAAAAGACGCCTGCTTCTTGGGAGAAAAGCAATGACAAACCTAGACAGCATCTTAAAAAGCAGAGACATCGCCTTGCTGACAAAGGTCCGTATAGTTAAAGGTATGGTTTTCCCAGTAGTGATGCATGGAAGTGAGAGCTGGACCATAAAGAAGGTTTTTGAAATATGGTGCTGGAGGAGACTCTTGAGAGTCCCATGGACTGCAAGAAGATCAAACCTCTCCGTTCTTAAGGAAATCAGCCCTGAGTGCTCACTGGAAGGACAGATCCTGAAGCTGAGGCTCCAATACTTTGGCCACCTCATGAGAAGAGAAGACTCCCTGGAAAAGACCCTGATGTTGGGAAAGATGGAGGGCACAAGGAGAAGGGGACGACAGAGGACGAGAGGGTTGGACAGTGTTCTCGAAGCTACGAACATGAGTTTGACCAAACTGCGGGAGGCAGTGGAAGACAGGAGTGCCTGGTGTGCTCTGGTCCATGGGGTCACGAAGAGTCGGACACGAATAAACAACTAAACAACACCACTTTTGTGATGTTTGTAATTTTTACAGGTTGTAAGCCACCTTGAACGTGGTTTGAAGTAAGGAAAGGCTGCATGCAAATAAAACGATGCATGATGCACGGTGTTGGCAAGAAATCATCCAAGATTAGTAGCCAGAGCACAAAATCTAAGCAGGCTGGAGCCTGCATGTTTTAGACTGTATTCTCTGTTGTGTTCCATGGGGAGGAACCACAAATGTAGAATACACATGTCCTATAGAAAGTCATAGGTTCAGTCCTTGGCATATGCAGGTGAAGGAATCTCAGAAAGCATTCTCAGGAATCAAAAGTTTTGAGTCTCTTTTGTACATAATGTATACTTCTTTGTGCATTCTGCAATTTCCTGGGAAAGGCCCCCCCCCCCATCTCAGATGTTGGAGAGCTGTGCCATTCAGGAGACATTACATGCCAGTAGAACTCAGTCTAAGGCAGCCTCATACATTCACCCACTCTTTATGGATGGGCACATCTCTCTCTCTCTCTCTCTCTCTCTCTCTCTCTCTCTCTCTCTCTCCCTCTCCTTCTGCTGTCAGTGAACCATGTACAGTGGTACCTCGCAAGACGAATGCCTCGCAAGACAGAAAACTCGCAAGACGAAAGGGTTTTCCGTTTTTCGAGGTGCTTCGCCAGACGAATTTCCCTATGGGCTTGCTTCGCAAGAAGAAAGCCCATAGGGAAATCTCCAGGGACCTCTTTTAAAATGCTGGCGGTCGGGAGCAAAGATTTTCGCCCCCCGCCGGCCTTCAGAAGAGGTCCTGGACCTCTTCTGAAGGCCGGCGGGGGGCGAAAGTCTTTGCTCCCCCCCCCCGCCTGCCTTCCCGGGACAGCGGAGACTTCTCCGCTGTCCCGGGCGATCTTAAAATGCTGGCGGGCAGCAGCGAAGCCTTCGCTGCCGCCCGCCAGCATTTTAAAATCGCCCCGGGACAGCGGAGGCTCCGCTGCCGCCCGCCAGCATTTTAAAATCGCCCCGGGACAGCAGAGAAGTCTCCGCTGTCCTGGGGGCTTTTAAAATGCTGGCGGTCGGCAGCAAAGCCCTCCTGTCCCCGGAGCTTGCGGGGCGGGAGGTGGGGAGAAGGGCTTTTCTTCCCACCGCCAGCCTTCAGAACAACCTTCTGAAGGCTGGCGGTGGGAAGAAAAGCCCTTGTTCCCCCCCCCCCCCAGCCTTCAGAAGAGGTCGGGGGACAGACTGTCCCCGGACCTGGTCTGAAGGCGGTTTCCATAGGAACGCATTGATTGATTTTCAATGCATTCCTATGGGAAACCGTGCTTCGCAAGACGAAAAACTCGCAAGAAGAAAAAATTCGCGGAACGAATTAATTTCGTCTTGCGAGGTACCACTCTAGAAAAGATAGTGCAGCCTATAGTTAGGTGTAAGCCAGATGCCCCTTCGTTTAATAAAAGGCTAATGCAACCATGCTGAACAGCAGAAATGGAAAAACAAACCCACATATCTACTTATGATGTTGGCCAAGGAAGAAACTTGGCTTCCTTAATATAGTGAAAAAATCAGGAATGATGCAGTTATCAGCTGACATTTGTGACCCAAACATAGCATACAAAAATGCATTAAATTAGGTAAAGTCGTGCCTCTATTTAGGGAAAATACCCCACACAAATCCATTACATCAGGGGATTTATTATTATTATTGGAAAACTCACACAATTTTTTTCTGTCGACTTTGGACTAATGATGATTTGTTGATACCTGCATGTAGCCACTTTTCACCCGACAGCCAAGCTCTGAACATAATAAAATAACCCAGGGGCTTATCCCAAAATATTTGACGGTGGTGAAGCAAGCTCATGGCCAGTGATGCTCTCGGCTCTTCATTTTGTGGCCTTCTGTTAGAAAAACCCTCCCCAATTTAATACCATTTTTCTGCTAAAGCATTTCACTTATTGGAACTGTAATAGACGACCTCCGTGTGCCTCTGCTACATTAGGAACATAAGAATACTACCCTTCAACGACATGCGAAATTAGAAATATATCCTAGGGGTAAAAATCTTTCCAGCTAGCTGCCTGCACACAGCTGCACTTCAATAATTCTTAAAATTACTTTCAGGGTCTCTTACTTCCAGATCTTTGCTCTCAGTGCCAAAAGGTAGAGGAACGAGTTCCTACAAGATGGTATTTGATCTACAGTTTTTATGGCTAGCATGAGTTTCTTCCTTCCAGAATAATTGCTTCTGTAGCCAGGCCTTAATTTTCCCTTTTTATATAAATTAATTTGGTCAGCGGCCCATTCTTTTCTCTTTCTCTTTTTAAACAAAGTCTTCTATGCAAGCAGCCACTTTTGTTTTTCATTCCACTCTCTATCAGCAGCAATGCAAATGAGGCGGAATTTCTGTTATGACAATCACCATTTTAGCTAAGTACATGCCGTTGGTGGAAATGAAAAAAGACAAATGGGATGTTTTCCCTCTGGGAATCACCTCTGACTTGCAGCTACAAACCTACAAATGAATACCCTTAGCTCTTTAGAAGCTGCTGCATTGCGGGCACACTTTGGAAACCCACCCACAAAAAAAATATCCAATCCGCTGCTGCTAAATCAGGACCAACTATTTATGAATCTCTGTTCTGCAAACCAGATGGCTCCATGTGCAATGAAAGAAAGCAAATCTAGACAGAATGGTCAACTGGGTCGTCGTCCCCCCAAATAGATGAATGCATCCCAAATAGCCCATTGTTTTGGCACATTATCTCGCTTTTTCTACACAAACACAAATGATATTTTATCTGGCATTCTTTATGCCTTTACTATGGCAAGGACTGTTCCATTGTTGCAGACAAGATAATCCCTGTCATTTCCACAATGGAACGAGTCCCACCTTTTGTGTCACTTTCAAAGGGAGACACATGCATGCAAATATGTAGATTGGATATGATTGGAATAGAATCTATAATGGATTTTTTTTTTAATTTTAAAATCAGCTAATGAATATTAGGGAAAATGTGGGAATGAAACTATATGACTCTAGCAGAAATGATATCAGGAGCTATGTATATTCGAAATTTAAGATTTAAGTCTTATGGCACTTAGGGGTAAGATAAAGTTAAATAAATTAAGGTAATTTGAATAACAGAATATGGGGAAAGATGGTAAGGATATGTTGAGTTAATTATTAGGTTAAATTGTTAAGATAAATTCTATAACAAAAATTGAGAAAGATGGAAAGAATTTGCTGAAATAATTACCAAACTAGAACACAAAAACGGAGGTGTGAGGAGGTCAATGAAACAAGCATATGGAAATTATGGATATGCAATTTGGGTTCCTTTTTTTTATTTTATTTTTCGTTGTATTGTCGTATTGGTTTTCATATCTTGTGCTTTTCTCTTTTTTATTGTTTTCTTTTTTCCTTTTTTGTATTGTAGTGTTGTTTTTGATTTTTTCTTTTTCTTGTAATTTTGAAATTATCAATAAATATTATTTTAAAAAAACAACAACAAATATGTAGAAGACAGTTGTCTGGTAGCAGCTACAGCTATACGTGGCCCCCTTGGGCTTCCCAAGGGTAACACAGAGATCTCTCCTCCAAATAAAATTACAGAAGAGACATGTTGGCAAGCTGGGAGACCTGACTTTTTCCTGTCTTGGGTGAAATGGCCTTAGATAAAGGTAAAGGTCCAGTCGTGGCCGACTCTGGGGTTGCAGCGCTCATCTCATTTTATTGGCCAAGGGAGCCAGCGTACAGCTTCCGGGTCATGTGGCCAGCATGACTAAGCCGCTTCTGGCGAACCAGAGCAGCGCACAGAAATGCCATTTACCTTCCTGGCAGAGTGGTACCTATTTATCTACTTGCACTTTCTGCTTTCGAACTGCTCGGTTGGCAGGAGCAGGGACCGAACAATGGGAGCTCACTCCGTCGCAAGGATTCGAACCGCCGACCTTCTGATCATCAAGTCCTAGGCTCTGTGGTTTAACCCACAGCGCCACCCACGTTCCGAAATGGCCTTAGGGCCAACCTAAATAGCTGTCCTATGTCTAGATTAGTGACCCAGCACAGAACAGGTACCTGAATCTTTAAGTAAACCAGTCAAGGACCAGTAAAGGTTAACTGTGTGGCATCACAACAAACAAGGTGATATGAACTGAAGGAGAAAACCAAGAACTCTGCCATGAAAGGAGCTGCAAACACATTGTCCAACGAAGGACAAGTCCTTACAGAAAAGATGTCCACACCATGAACGGCTTGCATGATGCCCTAGAAATGCTCATGCAGAATGAATATGAAATGTACATTCTAAATATAGTTCTTCTAGCACCACACTCATTTGGGTCAGCCCATTTGGGTCAGACATTCAACCTTTGCTTGAAGCCAAAGAGAAACCAGTTTGTGGTCAGAGAGGGTGTGCTGGAAGGGCCTTGTGACAACCGAGAAGCAGCCTTCTCCCAATTACCTCGTGGATATTTTCAAACATATAAAACTCTTTGAAGAATAAGAATGATAAGCTATTTAAAAAGAGAGGGGAAATGTGACTAGCTTGCCTGAAACACGGGGGAAAGGGGGTTCAGGAGATCAGCATCAGTTACGGACTTTGGGGTCTCCAATTTCAGTGGTGCCCTGTCCAATGCCAAAATCTGGTGTCCCCTACATCTCACCTTCCATTCTATATCATAGTTGCGATGCTCCCTGCGATGCCCCCAAGGCTCTTCACCTAGCGCAACTGAAGACAGAAGGTGAGGGGAAGTCCATAGGGGAAAAGATATAGCCTCTTTCTTGTTCTCCCCAACCACAAACAACAACAATTTATTATTTATACCCCACCCACCTGGCTGGGTTTCCCCAGCCACTCTGGGCGGCTCCCAACAGAATATTAAAAACATGATAGGGAACATAAGCTGTGTGAGAGATAACAAAGGACTTTAGGATCTCATCCAATAAACCAGTGTTCCATGTGGTAATAAGATGTGGCAAACAGCTGTTAGGATTGTCAATGCCTAAGAGCAAATTCAGTTGGGGGCGACAGTTATCAAGTAATCAAGTGACAAACTTGTCTCAGTTGACTGGTAAAACCACAAGCTGTTGTGATCAGATAATAAATCTCAAGATCTGATACAAGATGATAGTACTGCAGAATGCGCTATGGTATTATTTACTCAGAGATGGGATTCCTCAGGTTCTTCTGAACTGAGGTCCAGGTTCCCAGTTCCGTTTGGGTCTACATTTTTCTGTTATCATCAGTTAGGATTTCAACTTTACAAATTTACAGAAGGTGGGCTTCCTGCGACATGGAGATGATTCGTGCGTGGTGCCCAGGGGATTAGGAAAAAACCTACTCTCGGTTGTAGGAGATCCCTGAACTGCAGCAATACAGCATAAAACTTTTATCATGCCTGAATATTCTTCTGTAGTTAGTTCTACAATGAATATAATCCCATACTTATTTTGTTTCCGCTTGCTTAGGAAGAATAATTTTGCTCTCACTTTTTTAAAAATATACCGTATTTTTCACTCTATGACACACCAGACCATAAGACACACCTAGTTTTTGGAGGAGGAAAACAAGAAAAAAAATATTCTGAATCTCAGAAGCCAGAACAACAAGAGGGATTGCTGCGCAGCCTGCATTCACTCCATAAGACACGCACACATTTCCTCTTACTTTTTAGGAGAGAAAAAATGAGTCTTATAGAGCAAAAAATACGCTAGTTTTGTTCTGCTTCTCTCCTAGAATGTGAAGCGACTGCAAGTATAAAATTAAAAATGAATTCAATCTGAGCCATATGGATGTACCTCAGAGTTAGAGACCTGTCAAATATACAGTTAAGCTTCTCTTAGGGCTCATTCCAGGTCCGTGTCTGAGCATTTCTTCTTCATCTTCTGCCGCTATCATCTCGGGGAAAATCTGCGTTTTACTGCTGAATCAGAGCAAACAGCAATCAGGTTTCCGGCGGGTTGCCAATAGGAAAGCAGTAAGGCAAAAAAGAAAAATCTGCTTGGACACAGACCTGGAAATCTTGGACCCGTGCCTAGAAAGGGTGACACAAAAGGAAGTGTGGATGAGCTCTAATGGGAACTAGGAGGAACAAAAATATAATTTGCTATCTACTATATTTTTCGCTCTATAAAAGGTAAAGGTAAAGGTACCCCTCCCGTACGGGCCAGTCTTGACAGACTCTAGGGTTGTGCGCCCATCTCACTCAAGAGGCCGGGGGCCAGCGCTGTCCGCAGACACCTCCGGGTCACGTGGCCAGTGTGACATCGCTGCTCTGGTGAGTCAGAGCCGCACACGGAAATGCCGTTTACCTTCCCGCTGGAGCGGTCCCTATTTATCTACTTGTACTTTGATGTGCTTTCGAACTGCTAGGTTGGCAGGCGCTGGGACCGAACAACAGGAGCACACCCCGCCGCGGGGATTCGAACCGCCGACCTTTCAATCGGCAAGCCCTAGGCGCTGAGGCTTTTACGCAGAGCGCCACCCGCGTCCCTTTTCGCACTATAGGACACACCTTTTCCCCGCCAAAAATTAAGGGGAAATGTGTGCGCGTCCTATGGAGAGAATGCAGGCTCCTTGGCTTCAGTTATAGCAACGCGAAGCCTCCGAAGCGCAGAGGGAGCGCTCCCTCCGTGCTCCAAAGGCTTCGCGTTGCTATAACTGAAGCCTGGAGAGTGAGAGGCGTTGGTGCACACCGACCCCTCTCACTCTCCAGGCTCCAGGGATAGCCCCCTGAAGCCTTCGGAGCGCAGTGCGAGTTCCCGCTGCGTTCTGGAGGCTTCAGGTTCCTTTTGCTGAAGCCAGGAGAGTCTTGCTCTCCCGGCTTCAGCAAAAGGAACCCGAAGCCTGAGGAGCGCAGCGGGAACTCGCACTGCGCTCCGAAGGCTTCAGGGATAGCCGCGCACAGCCCCTCCAGCAGGGAGAGGCTGCACGCGGCTATGGCTTCTTTAGCTCCGCGCAGCCTCTCCCTGCCGGAGGGGTTGCGCGCGGCTATGGCACAAGCCAAGACAGTGAGCGGGATGGATCTGTCTTGGCTTGTGTCATAGCCGTGCATGACCCCTCTGGCAGCGAGAGGTTGCGCGCAGCCTGTTCACTGCTCTTTGGGGCTGGGGAGGAAATAAAGATTTTTTTTCTTGATTTCCCCCTCTAAAAACTAGGTGCGCCCTATGGAGCAAAAAATACGTTAGGTTTGAAATCTTGGTCACAAAGGAACCAGGCCAAGCAGGCTTCTCTCACATCTGCTTTCAGCTCCCTTAACTTGGTGAGCCAAGTACGTTTTAAACTAAGGGATAGTATTTATTTAGTTTAAATAAAAGTGGGAATCAAGCGATAACTTTCCAGTGGGCACTTGCTGATCTTAACCACGTCACCACCATGGATGCCATGCCAAGGGCATGGATTTCAGGTGGGAAATGCAGGGTTATGATTATTATTTTTAATAGAATCTATATACCTGCTGAGTTAAGATGTTCTCTGAAAAGCCCTGGGCAAATCTCAAACTCTCTGCTTAATCTACTTACAGAAGTATTAGAAGACTAAAGTTCTTCAGAGGAAAGACTAAATGCAAACAACAGAAAATAAATCAGAAAGGCAAAAAAACACTGGAAAAACCCCACCCACCCCAAAACTCAAAACCCACCTCAGCACAACTACCCAACTGCAGGCATAAGATGCCGGTGGAGATTGCATTGCAAATGAACCTGAAATGAATGTCTCATTGGAGATTGTTTTTCATTTCGCAAGTTTCAATTGTTGTTTTTAAGCAAAAGTGTAATGCCTTGTTTTGCAGGAAAATCCTAAAATGATTGTGCAGAGTGATATATATATATATGCGGATAGGGAGGGAGCAATTCGGGAAGGGGTGTGCCGAAATCTCTCCCATGCTTAGCCAGCGTGCCATGGGACAATGGCTTGAGAGCCAGTGTGGTGTAGTGGTTAAGAACGGTAGTCTCGTAATCTGGGGAACCGGGTTCGCGTCTCCGCTCCTCCACATACAGCTGCTGGATGACCTTGGGCCAGTCACACTTCTCTGAAGTCTCTCAGCCCCACTCACCTCACAGAGTGTTTGTTGTGGGAGAGGAAGGGAAAGGAGAATGTTAGCAGCTTTGAGACTCCTTAAAGGGAGTGAAAGGCGCGATATCAAATCCAAACTCTTCTACTTAAGGCCTCCCGGAGACTCACTGTTTACTGGCACAACCTCAACGCTCTCCCTTTGGGGGCTTCCCCAGTGTTAGAACTCTAACACTGGTTAGTCCAGAACTTCAGAGAAGGTCGTAGGAAGGGAGGCTCTGACATCTGAGAGAGAGATCCAATCTGTCCTAAGGCCACCCTCCTAGGGATCACAGAACTGCAGTTTTGGACACATCACATATATAGCCCAGCTCTGATTTGAAGGCACAAAATCACTTTCTGGCAAGGAATTGTCTTTTAGGGTAGAAAGAGGGAAGGCTCAGTATTGATGCATCTCTCTCAAGTCGTTAAGCTGATAACAGGGCAAATGTACAGGAACCTAAGGAACGATTACCATTAAGGCACTTCCCACAAACATTTCCTCACAAATCAATAGGCTGTCCCAGAGTCCATTTTCTACTTTGCCCTCCTCTTAATTAGCTATATAATCATGCACAAATGTTCTCAGAAAGTAGAATCCTTTACCTGTTGTTTCCACAGACTTTTGCTGAGGGGTAAAAGTCTGGTGCCATTTTGTATAGCTGAAAGGTCAGGGTTTGACAAATACGTTAATTGTCCGTCATATTTTCTGGCCTGTGGAAGGTGCTGGTGGCTCCTCTCAACAGTATTAGCACACCACGATTGCAGCAGAAATAGCATTTACAATTTGAATAGACCCCTTTGATATTGCAAGAAATGTAAAGGTGGGGGTTTACAGCTTTACCTGATTCATCCACTCTTAGTTTTTTACTACTGAGATTGTCAGTGCTGTCCTCATCAGACATTTCCATTTCTTCCTCCCGTCGGATCCCCATGAGCTGTTCACTGTGAGCATTCCTGAGTTCCTAAAAATGACAAAGACCCAAACCTCACTTGGTGAGTTATACTGATTTCTTGGACAGCTCATCGATTATAAACAGGACAAGACCCTTTAAAAAAAACAACAACTGAAGGATTTAAAAGTGATTTAGATTGAGACACACACATTGATATGTGGTTTTAAGTGGTAATTTTTCATGTTGTCATTTTATGTTTTGTAGTGTGAAATGGCAGTCAGCTAATTTTATATTTTTTTCAAGAAGATATCAAAATGTTAACACGAAACAATAATACATCTTAAGATAAAAATCCATTATAACATAAACATATAAATACGTTTAAAGCACTTCAGTTAAATGATGAGTAAAAGCTATTTGAATAGTTTTCCTGCCACAAATAACTATATATTGGGCACAAGCCAATCTCTTCAGAGTGACAGCTGATGGTCTGTGATGGGCATATACCAGGAGTGCCGTGGGAGGGAAAATTGCTGTATGCCAAATACTTTGCTGCAGTTTCAACTTTTGTTCATTTGTTTGTGTGTGTGTTGTGCCTGTTCATAGTAACTGACTTTGCTGTCCATCAAAACAAGGGTTCTGGAATTCTCCACCAGAAATCTTAGGATCCTTGGCCAAATAACCAACAATCTGTTCTGAGATATAAAAGAAGTTAAACAAGTACTGATACCCAGAGTGGGAGAATTCCCACTACCTATTTAGTAAACTGTATCCTAGTCAAAGGACTGTAAACTGTATCCTAGTCAAACTGTATCATAGTTAAAGCTATGGTTTTCCCAGTAGTGATGTATGGAAGTGAGAGCTGGACCATAAAGAAGGCTGATCGCTGAAGAATTGATGCTTTTGAATTATGGTGCTGGAGGAGACTCTTGAGAGTCCCATGGAATGCAAGAAGATCAAACCTATCCATTCTTAAGGAAAATAGCCCTGAGTGCTCACTGGAAGCTGAGGCTCCAATACTTTGGCCACCTCATGAGAAGAGAAGACTCCCTGGAAAAGACCCTGATGTTGGGAAAGATGGAGGGCACAAGGAGAAGGGGACGACAGAGGACGAGATGGTTGGATAGTGTTCTCGAAGCTACCAGCATGAGTCTGACCAAACTGCGGGAGGCAGTGGAAGACAGGAGTGCCTGGCGTGCTCTGGTCCATGAGGTCACGAAGAGTCGGACACGACTAAACAACTAAACCACCACCACAACAACAACATCCTAGTCCTCCTGAAGCTTACAGATTTCAGATCCTTGGGATATTAGTTACCAGATTCTGTGTTGAATACTAGGGTCGTATTTGGTAGTTCTGAGCAATGTGAAAGTTTCCATTGTCTTTTGACAGAAGGTGCTCCAATAAGAGATACTGCCTCACCTATTTTGTATGCTCTCCATACTGATGAAGCAGGATCCTACCCTCCACATAATGCATCTCTAAAATTTTGTCCGTATCAGACAGATTATAGTGCGCCGTAAGTAGAAAGATGAAGCCCCTAATCCTCTGCGGAAATGTGTGCATTTATGGAATAAATGTGAGGCTGAACAGCCAATATCGCCAAAAGGGGTTGGAATAGATGTGGGATTGATTGAGCAGAGATGTTGCTGGGAGGAAAGGCTGGCAGGGAATGCAGTCAGCAAATGTATGGCTTTAGAAAAGCTCAGATCACTTTTGTTCTCACAGAAAAGCATAAGAGCATGTGTAATGGCTGCCTTCCTTAACAGCAGCAAAAGGAAGATTGAGGGAATTCTATTTTATCCTAATAACACTGTCAGGTGCAACACAAGGATGCAAGCCCAGTGATTAGTGTAGCGCTTTTCAGTCGGCAGACAGCTAATTTTTCTATCAACAAAGAGCCCAATTCCCACAGAGGTGGTCTGAAATCTTCGAAACAAGGAAGAGAAGTCACTTTCGGGGGATAAATGTTACCGAAAGAACATGCTATTTATTCGTTAATGAGAAGCTGAGAGAATTCCTCTGAGAGACGCACCCAGAGTTCATCAATAAATCTAACCCATTATAGCGAAGGTGTGAGTAGTAATCACCACAAAGGCTCTGACATGGATTGATGCATGTTTTACATAAAAATACTTGGATGTTGCAGGAAGTTTCTGGCACTGTAAAAACAGCAAGTGGGGGGCCCAAGGCAGGGCTGAGCCAACTGAGGCCCCCCAGCATGGCCAATAGTCAAGGATGTTGATCAGCTGCAGTCTAGCAATATCTGGAGGGCAGCAGCTTAAACTATCTCTGCTGCGATGAACCACACTTGTATTCTAAGATGCACAAACAACAGTCAGAGAGAGTTGTGGAAGGGCCTTTATTGTTAAACGTATTCTTAAGAATGAAGGGGTCAAGTTCACTGCATGTACTTTGTTAAAGGAAAATGTAATGAAAATGATGTATAGATGGTATTTGACTCCTGTAAAATTAGCAAAGATATATCATAATTGTGACAATATATGTTGGAAATGTAAAGAAAAGGAAGGAACCTTTTATCATATGTGGTGGACCTGTCCCGAGGTGAAAAACTTCTGGGAAAAGATTTATAATGAATTGAAAAAAATGTTGAAATATACATTTGTAAAGAAACCAGAGGCCTTTCTTCTTGGAATAACAGGTTTGGAATTGCCCAAGAAAGATGTTAAATTATTTTTGTATGCCACAACTGCTGCTCGTATTTTGTTAGCTAAAAAGTGGAAAACCCAAGAATTACCAACAATAGAAGAATGGCAGATGAAGATGATGGATTTTTCGGAGCTAGCCGACCTAACCGGAAGAGTCCGCGACCAGAAGGAGGAGGAGTATCAGGAAGAGTGGAATAAATTTAAGGATTGTCTAGTTATATTTGTTAAGTTAAATTAATTGAAAATAGTTTGCAGATACTTAATTGGCTTAGGATTTTATTTATGTTAAGTGATGAATTAATATGTTTAATTTCATAATGTGGAGATCTAAGGATGTTAATGTTTAAGTTAAATTTTATAAGAACTGTGATTTGGAAAACCGTTAAAAGGACATGCAATGAAATTCAACCAAGGGGAAGCGAGGAAGTCACTTAACAAAGTTAATAAGTGTAATTTTCAATAAGGCTATGATTTATGTTTGTTTGTCTTGTGTGTGTGTTTATTTGTTTATAATATTGTGAAATCCAATAATTTTTTTGAAAAAACAAACAAAAACGTATTCTTAAGAATGGATGTGACCCTCACAGGGAACCAGTTTCGTTAAGTGCTGGATTCACATAACTACTCAGCGAATACTATGTGCCCAAGAGGAATCAGTCTAGTGAAAATATGAAGCTGTCTTTACACTTAAACAAGTGATCCACTTAGGCAGGGCTGCCTACTCTGACTGGTAACAACAAGTCTCAGACCATGGGCCTTTCTCAGATCTGCAGCCTATGAGCAGTTAAGTGGATATGAAGGGGAGTGAATATTTTGTATGCAAAGGTTTGCCCTATTCCCGAGTTATGAGCCCTCCCTAAGGGGTTAACAAAGAAGCTGCCTCATCCAGAATGAGAAAAAATGCTCCGTCTAACCCTGTATTGTCTCCTCGGATGGCAGCAGCTTTCCAAAGTCTTCTGTAAGGGTCTTTGCTGTCCAGAAATTATTTAACTAGAGATGCCAGGTTTTGAACCTGGAATTAGGTAAAGGTAAAGGGACCCCTGACCATTAGGTCCAGTCGCGACCGACTCTGGGGTTGCGGTGCTCATCTCGCTTTATTGGCTGAGGGAGCCAGCATGACTAAGCCGCTTCTGGCAAACCAGAGCAGCACACGGAAACGCCGTTTACCTTCCCACCAGAGTGGTACCTATTTATCTACTTGCACTTTGACGTGCTTTTGAACTGCTAGGTTAGCAGGAGCAGGGACAGAGCAATGGGAGCTCACCCCGTCATGGGGATTCGAACCGCCGACCTTCTGATTGGCAAGTCCTAGGCTCTGTGGTTTAACCCACAGCGCCACCCGCGTCCCTGAACCTGGAATTACTTGCATGCAAATCATTTGCTCTACATCCGAGGTCAAAGGTATCCCGACAAACAGGTTGGCATTTCCTTGCCACATAGCAAGCTACTTTTACCACTGAGGGCCTGCTCGGTTTGTGATACGGTGTTTTGGGAAGAGACATACTACATGTCAAAAGTATGTCCTTGAACCCTATTCAATGCCAGGAAGAAGTCCAATTAGGAGGTAATATATGCGATGAAGTTAGAACAAAAATAAGGAATTATTTAATGCAGCCGAATACCAAAACAATATGCTGGCATCACATAATTCGAGGTGCTGAATCGAGACCAATGAAGGTTAATTCCAGATCCTCCCCTGGCCTTCTGGCTGGGTTGTCAGCTGAGGACCATGCCAATTATGTGCCTGGGTGGAACAGCTGACCACCAGATCGGACCATGAAACATTTATGTCAAGGAGAAAGAAGGGGAAAGCAAAGGGAACAGGGTCTCCTCTGATACAACAGAAAGGCAAGAAGTCACCTAAAAGAAACGTAAATATTGACTTGGAGAGATTGGCTGTGATGAAAAGATCCCACTGAGCAACTAGAAGGCAGTTTTGTTTGTTGGGCGAAGATCACCGCCCCACCTTTCTTCAAACTCCCAGTGCCCTCTGAAAAGCAGAACGTCAGAGATCGCTTCAGAGCAGAAGATAAACTACCAGCTTCCCAATCATGCAAACCCAGTGGCTTTCTGCTCCTGCTGTGGGATCTATGGATCCAAACCACGAGCTCCTCCTAAGGTGCTATCCCCCCCCCCCAAAAACCTCTGTATTGCTTTCAGATAACACAGCAACAACAGACAGGAGAATCATCATTGTTAACTAAGCAAAGATGTTTTGTAGGTTTACATTACTCGAAAGACTTTTTCAGTGCATTTTGCCGCATGAAAAATTCGGATGCGAACAAATTAATTCCCTCTTGAATATTGCCAATGCAGCTAATATGTAAAGCAAACAAACTTCATAGTTTATATATCTGTGGCAGATTAGAAAAGCAACAACTAGCAGCTTCCAGATTAACAAAATCTGATGCCATTGTTGCCCCTTGTATGAATTCTTAGTGCTACCCCTGCTAATAAATCAAGGCTACCGTTATATATGAAGGACCCCATTATGAGGAAGCCATTTGATATGCACCATAACAGCAGAGATAATAAGGGATTCGTTTATTCATTCGTTTGTTGCATCCACTGTTCAATTTAGCATTTGTTAATGGGCACTTAAAACGTTACCCAAATGATTTAGATCACAGCATAATTTTATTCCTTTTCAAGCTATAAACATGCAACACTTCTTTTACAAATATATTATAAAATAATTAAATAAGCGCATCTTACCTTCTAAACTTTTTTGTTGTTAGGCAAGGAAACATTAAGAGGACTGTGATGTTAATAACTGACATGCTGAACTAACAGAGTGCTAAGCAAATTGATGTATACTATTCAAAAGATTTAAAGGAGAAGAAACAAACATTGCGGTACTTACTTTACCAAAAAAAAGTCTC
Organism: Podarcis muralis; assembly: GCF_964188315.1. Classification (NCBI taxonomy): domain Eukaryota; kingdom Metazoa; phylum Chordata; class Lepidosauria; order Squamata; family Lacertidae; genus Podarcis; species Podarcis muralis. Next base: position 84,802,792 of record NC_135662.1, read on the forward strand.
ATAGCGTTCTATACTGAATTTAAAGCAAAAGAAGCATGACCATTTAAACAAAGTTTGGTGACAGTGCTGTTTGCTCACAATAGTTCCAGATTTCTTATCCCCTGAAAATACATTTCTACAGGGGACAGAATCGCTTTTGCAGTCCTAAGTTTATTTGACAGTGATAGTTCAATGGTGCACATGGTTGAATAGGTAAGTTATATTTTTAAACTGAAGACAGTCTTCCTTTCAGCAAAGGTGTGAACATTCTGTGCATGGCTCTCTGTGTGAACGCAGACACGGTCATTCATTCTTCAATTAATGCCAAGGTTCAATGGGAGACCCACTCATTTCTGTGGCTTTTGGTTTCAGAAAAAATATGCTTAGTCTTACTCCATATGATTATAGTTTGTCTACTCCCCACAAGCAGCCATACTGCACATGAAACTCGGGTTTCAATAACAAATCATTATGTACCTACGGGACTGCCTCTCCTGGTATGCCCTGTGGAGGACCTTAAGGTCCATAAATAACAACACTTCGGAGATCCCAAGCCTCAAGGAGGTTAGATTGGTTTCAACTAGGGCCAGGGCCTTTTCAGCACTGGCCCCGACGTGGTGGAACGCTCTGTCACAAGAGACTAGGGCCCTGCGGGATTTGACATCTTTCCGCAGGGCCTGCAAGACGGAGCTGTTCTGCCTGGCCTTGCGCTTAGACTCACTCTGACCCCTTATATGGAATTTGGTATATAAATTTCCCCTTGGCTTTTTTGCCATGTAGGGCCAGCATGGATAGCTGGCTCGGGTGAATATCTGATGTTTCCTCCCTTTATGGTCTTGATTTATGGGCTACTACTAAAATGAGGGTGTATTTTAAGCTGCATTTCAGGCCGTATTTTAATTAACTGTTTGTTGTTGTTGTTTCTATTAGGTTTTATTGTAATTCATATTTGGTGTTAGCCGCCCTGAGCCCGGCCCTGACCAGCGAGGGCGGGGTATAAATACAATAATAATAATAATAATAATAATAATAATAATAATAATAATAATAATTAGCCCTTCTTTCGCACCCTGTGAAACATAAACGAACAGAGTTTTTTAAAAACTGGGCAACGGCCACCCGCCCGCGACCTCTGAGCCTCCCCCAATCAGTCAAAACAAAGGGGGAAGCGGGAGGAGATTGAGGGCGGCACGGGAGTCGCGGGCGGGTGGCCGTTACCCAGTTTTTTAAAAACTCTGCGCATTTATGTTTCTCAGGGTGCGAAAGAAGGGCTTTGCACCTTTATACAATATGCATGTGTGCTTGGGCCCAGGGTCTTTTGCCTCGCCATCCCTGCTACTGACTCCCTGTTGCTACTCAGCTTTCAACAAAAAAAAAGGGTCCCCAGATTCATTGAAAAAAATCTGGTAACCATAAGTTATGTGCCATGTTGGGAGGATGTTGGCTGCAGGGTTTGACTCAAGGAGAGCAGGGCTGGGCAAAGGTAAAGCAAGTAAGCACAGCCAGCTGGTGTGACTCCGACTCCTCCCCCATTTGCTGCCTATCCTCTCTCTTTACTACCTTAAAAATGCTTGCTGCTCAGGTATCTGACCTCAGGTTCATCCTTGCCATGATGTTACTTCCGGGGAGCAGCCCAGGAAGACAATGAGCAGACAAGCCAACCAGCTGGATGTTACTCAAGTGAGCTAGTGCTATGCACAGCCTCTACTTCTGTGTATGGTCCTACCCAGTTTGCAGGTGTTTAATTAATTGATTGATTAGGAAAACTAACTTGAATTAGTTAGGAAAATTAGCTCTACCTTCTGGGGCGGAGGAAACTCCCCCAAACCAGTCAACTTTTTTTTTTTTCTTCTTCAAGTTGGTTGGCAACCCTACTTGAAAGTGGTAGCTGGGTTGTTGCAGAGAAAAGGAAGCTGGTCTCTCCTGTTACCTGGATGCTAGAAAATCTTGTTGCTTTCTAAGTCTGGCAAAAAAAACCACCCCAAACACAAAATATTTTAATGCAATCTTGCCAGGCTGCTTCTTAAAGAAACAAAGTTTGGAATTTTCTATAGTATTAGGGCTGTGGGTGAACCTAAAATAGCTCATTAGGTTGGGGCCAATGCAAATGATTTATTTTTATTTTGTCAAAAAATAAATGGGAGGTGGGTCCTGTCAGGGGACTGCCACTGGAATAGGGGAGGGAGGCAGAGAGATACAGAGAGCCTCCGGTGATTCTGAAAAGAAGCTCCTCATCCGGCAGTGGAGAAAGCCACACCTCCCCTGGAGCCGAGGGGGAGAGGGGTAGCCGGGTGAAGGAAGGGCTCGGTGGCTCGGCCAGGAGACACACACGCTGCTTCCGTCACCCTGCTTGCGCTGAGGGGTGAAACGTAAGGAGGGGAGGAGGAGATTTGGGGTGTCTAAGTTCTTATGCTGGGGGGGGGAATCGGAAAGGGGCACTCCCGGAATCTGCAAGTGACTGAGACGGACATGAACTTTTGCACTGTAAATAGTTTGCACCAATAAAACCTGTAAAAGACAGGTCAGGGTTTTGCCTGGTTACTCAAGAGCAACCACCCCCAGACCTGACAGGTCCTTCGTTTTGTCTAGACTAATTATTAAGAAATCTGGCTATATCTCAACAGGAAAACCATTTTAATATGGAAAGTAATGAAAAATGAGAAAACTGTTTTGTCCCAACACTTTTCAGTAATAGAATAAAATTTCAATATACCTGTAAATGATGGGCAGAGATAAAGCAATAATTTTAAAGTGGCCTGGCTAATTCCATCAATTCAGTGTTTTGGTATTGTAAATATGCTCCTCCAGGCAGTTCAGGCTTTTTGGAGGAGAAGGATCCCACATGACTCTCCACTGCAGTTTTATTCAACTTACATCATTACAGAGGTGAATGGGACCCACAGATACTCTCTCAAGAGGTTGTATAGCCAGTTCTTAATTACTTTTCTGTAAAATTGCAGCAATTAGATATTGCTGAATGCAACACAACCAACTGGAGACAAACTTGCTTCCCCACTTACTTTAGTCCAGGCTATGAGATGATGGATAAAAGAGAAGAAATTCACCCACCTCAGAGTGCTTTCGCCAAATGTCTATGTTCTTGCGCTGAGCTTTCGAGAAATGGTCCCAAGCTTTTTGTCTGGTGGAGGCGTTGAAAACGGCCACAATCTGCTCAACTTTGGTGAACAAGGAAGTCAAACAAGACAAGCAATTTATGTTGTGAGCACTAGAGAGAGGCAAAAGCAAAGACACTAGGAGTCTATGGATGATGTCACTGCTGATACGACATCACCAATATCCATCCAATCAAGTGTCTTTCTGTACTTACATTTCAGAATTGTTGGAGGTGTCCCCCTTCATGTCTGTCTCCATAACTTAAGTCTACACAAATTGTACACAGATTACTGAAAGATAAGCATGCATTTTCTCTGACTATACTCTAAACAGACGCTTTCCAGGCTGCCGCCTGAGCCTAGGCCTAGGCCACAGAAACCACCTCTCACCTGGATATTACCTGTCCGTTTAAAGAATGGCTTCTCACTTTTTGTGCCATGTCAGCAAGCATCTTACTTAACACAGGAACCAAAGTGATCATTCCACACAACGAAGCTGCACAATGCAGGCACTATGAGTTGGATTTAGGGATACACAGATCCATTAAGAGTTAAATGTGAGGGATATTTGCAGACACGGGGAAAGCAGAGCATTCAAGTCCTATTTTAATTTTCCAGAGAAGAAACGTTGTGACTGCCAAGCAAATGTGCTGCCACAAATCAAATTCTGGAATGTCAAACCTGACAGCCAGGGGAGCAAAATGATCTCACGGACAAAACTGTGAGTTGCCCTGGGACTTTGGAAGTGAGGTGAAAGACACTCTGGCTTCTACCACCAACCGGGGAAGTTGCATCCCTCCCTCTTCCAGGAAGAACATTATAGCAATAGGCAGACTACCTGTAGCTGCAGCCCTTGGTCAAATGACTCCCCATCTGCTGCAGCCAGAAAGAAGGCTCAGCTCACATTGTCAGTTGCCTGGAGCTGTAAGGAAGCACAGTCTGACCAAGGCATGGAGGGCTCCCGGGAGACTTAAACCCCTGTTTCCCAAGAAGAACACCAGTAGCAAGGGGGAGACCAACCTGGCTCCATCCATTGGCCAGTGAAGAAGCAGAAATTCCTGCTCACCCCTTCCCAACAGGTGGGCAGAGTTTGCGGCACCAAGCAGAGACACCTGGCCGGGTGCCACCCACCAGGTAACTGCGGGCTTGGCCAACCCCTCCATGGCGGGCCAATGGGCTGCCGGTGGGGTGTGTGTGTGGCCTGGGAGTACATTTAGGGTCTCTTCCTTTGTAGGGGGGAGGGGCCCCAAGGACAGGGTTAGCGTGTGGGCCCGCAAATATGCTCTGCTCCAGCTGCCAGTTGTCACTGGGACTACAGAGCTGAAGAGAAGTTTGGCCTCATCCATTGGTCAAGGTGTTGCTGGGTAGCTTTTAGCTTTGCTGCAATGTGTTGCAAGCAGTCTTGGAGATCATTTGATTGCAACACGGATTAAAAATAAAACAAATAAAACAAAAAAGCAACACTTTTCAGTGTTTGGTACAGTGCATTTAGCTGCTTTAGTGGCCTGTATTTATTTCACAGCTTTATTGAATTAAACTGGAAGTATAGGAAAATATGGAAAGGGATCTAGTTCATTAATAAGGAGATTTAGATTCCAGACATAATTCTGTTTTGTCTATCATAAGTGCAAAGAGCACTAAACTTAATCAACAATCTGCGTGTAATTAATTAGTGACAGGAAGATTCAAGCAGAAAATATTCCTGAAGATGCAAGGAAATGATATTCTACCATTTTCCGACCGGAAATGTTCAAGTTGGAACATTATGATTCTTCTGCTGAAACCCTTGAACTTTGAAGTTTCTGATTATGAAAATGGCTGAGAGCTCTTTTCTACAGGTGTTAGAATTAATTGTAAATACTTCTGTGATCACTCAAAGATTTCAATGCATGAAAGCAGAAAAATAAAATACTGCAGTATTTTAATTACCATAGACAGATGGTTGTTTCCATGTTTGCCCTGAAGAGAGTTGCTTGGCAACATGTAGTGGCCAAACTTCTGTTTGTGAAAAAATCTGCATTTTTTTCTAATGGAACCAGAATAGTCATCTGCTGAAAAGACAACCCACTAATTCTCAGCTCTGCAGAGAGCAATTTTTAATGCAAATGTTAGTGAGTTCCACTATCTGTGAGAAGTAACTACAAATAGTACTGACCCCACACTATGGAGCTGAATTTAAAACTGGATACCTTGCCTTACCGTATAGAAATGTGCAATTCAACCCATGCCTCGGGCACCAGACCAATAGAAGTTCATTTCCCCCAATTTTTCATATATTAGAATAAACCAACCACAAATCAAACCTTATACAGAATTTTTTTAAAAAATAAAATAAAATCATGTGAAAAGGAATTCATTTATGATACATTTTGTCAAATACGAAGTGTGAATCTAAATGCTGAACAAGCATAAGATTACATGTACCATATTTTTTGCCCCATAGGACGCACCGCCCTATAGGACGCACCAATTTTTTTTTTGGGGGGGGGGAATAAAGAAAAAAAATATCCCCCCCCCCCAGGCACGGGGCTGTGCAACCTTTGGGAGCCCGGCGCGGCTTCCCCCCAGGCTCCTGAGGGTTGAGCAGAGCTGCGCGGAGCCCGGGAGCGCAGGCAGCTCTGCGCAAACCTCCGGAGCCCGGCGCGGCTTCGTGCCGGGTTCCCGAGGGTTGCAGATAGCTTCCTGAAGCCTGGAGAGGGAGAGGGGTCGGTGCGCACCGACCCCTCTCCCTCTCCAGGCTTCAGCGAAAGCCTACATTCGCCCCATAGGGCGCACACACATTTCCCCTTCATTTTTGGAGGGGGGAAAGTGTGTCCTATAGGGCGAAAAATACGGTACTTCCACCCGCACTTCTTAGAATTGCCTTCAGACATGTCAAACATGTTACATGAAACTCAGTGAAGCAAGAGGCCCTGTGATTTGGCGAATGATCAATTTCAAGGTCTGTAGCTGCGTCTAGCATCTTGTCAATGTTACCTGTTGGTGTGGAGGGCACAAACTAACCAGATCGGCCTATGACCAAGCTTGACGTCTACCCAATGCATGGCTCCACCCTCCCAGCCAGTGTAAACATTGGTAGAATCACCTCCAATGGCCTACAGGTGCTTATCAATGCCCTTCTTCATGAAATCGACAAGATTATTGGCAATAACGTCTGGTGGTTTTTCTCTGTTTGAGCCTTTCTCTGGAGCAGCGGTTCTCAACCTGTGGGTCCCCAGATGTTGTTGGACTACAACTCCCATCACCCCTAGCTAGCAAGGCCAGCGCTCAGGGATGATGGGAGTTGTAGTCCAACAACGTCTGGGGACCCACAGGTTGAGAACCGCTGCTCCAGAGGGAAGAGGTAGAGAGACGTATCTTCCACCTGGCTCACAGCACACAGAACAATGCTGTTCTGAGATGATGTGCGGTCATCAAAGAAGATGCTGTCAACTTCACGCTTCTGACAAAGATCATCAAAGTCTTGATCCAGAGGTATCATAACTTTTTCTTGACTTTATTGTGATCAGCTACAAGTCTCTTGCCTTCTTCAGTGATCAAGCCAGCATCCATAAAGGGGGCTGTGATTACAGCAGCTGTAGCACGGAGGCCAACGCTATATCTGATGCTCTGCACAGCAACATTATGTGTTTCTATTGCGCTTGCCTTTTTATGGAAGGCGTTCTTGGTTTTCCTAAAGCCAGTTCATAACTTCCGTCATTTCCATCTTGGGCATCAGCTATTTGTTCTTCATATTCATCAGCATAGAAAATTATTTCATTTGATGGCACTGAAGCATCCTGCTCGCTTCCTTCTCTGCTTACATTCAGAAAGCAACCTTCTCTCGTCTTCTTGACGCTTCTGCTTTTTGACTTGTCTATTACACTCAGGAAGGTTTGTCAAGCCAATCTGATGTGGTCCAATAGAAGCTGTCTTCTCTCTCTGGCCTTCAGTGAAAGCAAGTTCGTGTGTGTGTGTGTGTGTGTGTGTGTGTGTGTGTGTGTAATGTGCAATTTAATATAAAATATGTATAATATATAAAAATAAAAAAGTATTAATATATAAGATAACTGCAGGTACTTGGCAATCATTTCTAATGATTTTTATGCAATTTTACAAAAAAAATTGATGAACAAGTTTAAAATTATTAGAAATTACACAAAAATGTTTAAAAGTCAGTATTTTTATGTAGTCCTTTACCAACCAAAACTAAATTATATTAATTTAATGAAAAATACTTTGAAATCCCAAGTCAAGTTACAACCCTCTGGCACCTCTCTTTTCTGGAATTTGAAAGCTGAAAAATTCAACGTGCCCCAGTGTAACAGAACTATCTCATTTGCACTGAGATTTGGAGAGAGTTGGAAATCATGCAAAAGGCTCTTGCAGCCGAGAGAAAATCCCTGCAGCAACCGAAAGTGAAGGAGGTGGAGTCTTACGCTGAGGCTTGATTGCAATGAACAGGGGAAGAGACTTACTATGTCTTGTGCTCTGCAAATTTCACTGCCAGTGACAGCCTGTTGGGGGCTGCAGAGCGTCCTTACCAGCACCGACACCTGGTTTAAAGATCATACTAATGCAAACAGAGGCATTAGTACTGCCTACATGTAATTTTAATTTGTTTCCTTCTCTGCCACCTCTGCAAGGGCCAACGTTGTTGGCAGTGCTAAACTGGGCCTGGTGGGCATTTTCTAAAGTAGGGGTCAGCAACCTTTTTCAGCCGTGGGCCGGTCCACCATCCCTCAGACTACGTGGGGGGCTGGACCATATTTTGAGGGGGGGGGGAGAACGAATTCCTATGCCCCACGAATAACCCAGAGATGTATTTTAAATAAAAGGATACATTCTACTCATGTAAAAAAATTCCCGGACTGTCTGCGGGCCAAATTTAGAAGGCAATTGGGCCGCATCTGCTCTAAAGGTTTGGCAGGCTGGTAGTTCAGCCTTGCAGGAAGGTACCACGTACTGATGGCTTCACAACAGGATATCGACCAGAGCATGAAGGAACGGAACCGCTCAAGCATTTTGTGTTTGTTTTCACTTCTAAAATCAGATTACGCTATTTTCTGATATTGCTTCGGATACATCCACAGCGTGAGGAATGCTGGCAAATACGACAAATAATCAGAGATCACCGTATGAACGCATTTGCAGCCTTCTCACGTGGATCCCCCAAGACTGCCGGAAAAAGGCTGCCTCTGATGTTACTGCCTAAGATTTTTGCAAAATGCCCCTCATGCTACAGAGAATGATTTTTATAGAACACCCTGCACATCAGCGCTGGGTTGAAAGGGTCTATATCATTATGATTTATTTTCTATTCTAAAGACCACTTTGATCTCTAGCAGCTGTTTCAGTTCCAAGAATATCAGAACAATAGCAATATGTGATTTTAATGAAGAGCTTCACACAAGGATAAGGAGGAATGAAAAGTTTAAGCAGTTGGGGAGAAGTCAGGGTCCAGCCATGTCCTGACTGAGATAAGAGATTGGACACCTTAGTAGATGTCTTGAGGGAACGGCTAACTTTGGTATCTCCCCTGCATTTTAAATGCACACATCACGGCATCAATGCATTACTTTATTAGCATTTCGCCCTCATGTTGCCAATAAAGCCATCAAGCCTAAAAGAGAAAAAATGGATTCCCCTCGCTCGTTTCCTCAAGTCTTGCCTCACAAGCTGGATTGTGACTCACAGAATATATGAGGGGGGAAACTGGCGTATTTGAAGGAAGCAACACCCGTCTTGAACCAGTAAGAGATCTCAAGGGTTTCTGGGCAAGAAAAACAGTGATGCGCACACGAATGCAAGCTTCAGATGGGAAAAGGGTATAATGAGTCTTAATGAGAATGGCGGAGGGGCAGCATCGTTCAGCAGAAGTGCTATGCAATAAGCATGGTTAAATATTCATCAACAAGCATCTGTTGATTAATCTAACGTCATATAAAATTTTCATTAGCCAGATGCAACATTTTGTCTTGCTGTCAATAACGGAAGCACTGAAAGGCAATTTCCCCCTTAAAGTATCCTGAGAAGATAGAAGATGCAAGAATATGTTCTCATGAAAACCACCGTATTTTCTGTAAATTGTATGGATAAATGGAAATACACAATACACAACTGTATTGTGATAGGCTTGCTGGGGGGTAGGCAGGCTGTATGCTGAGACATTTCTAATGCCTGGCTACCTGGTGAGCCGGTAATGGAACAAAGATGGTGGCTTGGTGCCAGATGCAAATGGATGGTCGTTAGAAAGACAAAGGCCACAGTTGAGAAGGGAGATGGCTGAACTAGAAGCTGGAAGAATTCTGCAGGCTGGGAAACCAGAGAGAGAGAGAGAGAGAGAGAGAGAGAGAGAGAGAGAGAGAGCGCTGTGGTTGATTTCTGTTTGAATCCAAGGCTGTGGCAAGAAGCAGTACCCTCTTGGGGGGGGTTAATGATCTTAACCCCTCCATCACAGGCTTAGATTGTATGCATGTGTAAATAAACCCTCCCCTGTATTACCTCACCATGGTTTGCCACCATTCAGCACCAATAGATAGCTCTAGCAGAGAGGAATTTGGAACAGCCAGAGCCATGTATAGACTAGGCTATGGCAGGTTTCTTGCATTCCTTCAGAAACAGATAACCCCAAATTGATGGAAGCTGCAGCTCTGTCTGGGTGATTAACTCTACCCCCACCTTTTCTGGTTAAAAGGAGCCTTGTCCATTCACACTTCAATTCTTCCTCCAAGCTGACGAGAGGAACACCTCAGGAAATTTACCAGAAGCGAGTTGGGCTGAGGAAAAGGAACCTTCCAACAACAGAACACAGGGCCTGCATCTCCGTATAAAAAGGAAGAAGATGTATCTCTCCTCCAATTTCTTTATATGAGAATGGGGAAATGAGTGAACAAAAGATGGGTGCCACTGTAAACTCTGGCTTAAACCTAAAGCAAGCCCTTTTCAGGATACCATTGCATGCCACCCCAATCTCTGAGCAGTGCCAGATTCCAGTGGTTCCAGTTGCTTACTCAGGGTCTGTGTTTCCACTGTGATGAGGTACAGCAGGGACGGTGGCGTCTTTAGGATCAATGGTTTATTTACACATATATACAACCTGAGCACGGGTGGCGCTGCGGGTTAAACCACAGAGCCAAGGACTTGCCGATCAGAAGATCAGCGGTTCGAATCCCCGCGACGGGGTGAGCTCCCTTTGCTCGGTCCCTGCTCCTGCCAACCTAGCAGTTCAAAAGCATGTCAAAGTGCAAGTAGATAAATAGGTACCGCTCCGGCGGGAAGGTAAACGGTGTTTCCGTGCGCTGCTCTGGTTTGCCAGAAGCGGCTTAGTCATGCTGGCCACATGACTCGGAAGCTGTACACCGGCTCCCTCAGCCAATAAAGCGAGATGAGCGCCGCAACCCCAGAGTCGGTCACGACTGGACCTAATGGTCAGGGGTCCCTTACAACCTGAGCCAGAGGGTCTTGCTTCTCCCAAGCTCACAGCCTTGGGTTCCAACAGAAATCAGGCATCTCTCCAACTCTCTCTCTCTTCCTTCCTAGCCTGTAGCTTTTGCATCCAGCTCACATAACTCAGTTCTGCATTCTAGTCTTTTGTCTTTCTAACTAACAGGCAGTTGAGGGAAGGAGGCCCACCCATTTGCCGTCAGGCACAGAGCCACTATACTTTGCTTTGAGCTCTGACCAAGCCCTGGTCAGAAATGGGCCTCTGATCAGAGAGTGGAGGGTGGCGGTAATGTCAGGACGTCATTTGCCTTGTGAAGTCTCAGGTTCATTTCTCCATGGCAGCCCAGGTTCAGATCCCATGAAAGTGGGGATTTACACTGCCAATCTGATCCTAGTCAAAAGCTGGCGGCTGAGTTCTGAAAAAGCTGAAGCCTGACAACCGAATTGGCAGAAAGAATTATAGCAGTCAAGGTGAGATACGATAATTAATGAGTTGGTGTCTGCAGGCCAGCTTTGGAGCAGAAAGGGTGATGTTTTCCAAAGAACACGGCTTTGCAACAGAGATTATTTGGTGACAGAGTGTGTGGAAATCTTAAGTCCCAAGTCTACAATTATCCACTGGTGAAGTGACACAATATTGCAGTGCAGTCAGCGTTTCTCAATCTCTTGTTGCTTGGCCCAACTTCTAAATTTCCCAACTCTCTGGGAACTAGGTGAATGTGCAGAGATTCTTGTGCACACACCATATGGCTATGAGAATCTGCTGGCATTAGCGGAGGCCAGACAAAGAAATGGAAGGGAAAGGGTTTTGGTTTGTTTGGGTTTTTTTGTTCTTGCTTTTATCATGCGTTTTGTGCTTTCATATAGCATTTTTATGTTGTGAACTGCCCTGAGATCTGTGGATGAAGGGTGGTATACAAATTTAAATAATAATAATAATAATAATAATAATAATAATTGCTATCATTTAGAACCCCTGCAAAACTCACTAAGCCTGCTGCAGTTTGGACCAGGATGATTGACAGAAAGAGAGAAGGAGGTGGGGAGGGGGGAATAGCCAGGAACTCTTGAGTCCCTCCAGCGGACGCCGCTAGCAGAGGGACTCAGCAGCTGTGGCGGTTTCACCAGCAATATACCGCTGAGTGAAGCTGACATCGCAGTCCTCATACCGGTTCTGAGCGATATATCGATAGATTGCCCAGGCCTAATGGGGGCCCAATGTGATGCACTGCCCAGCCCTTCTGTTGGCATTTAAGCAGCAGAGTCAAATAGGTTGCACACCATTGGGAAACACCAGGTTTGCCAGGGGGTGGGAGAGAGGAAGTGTTGGACTCTTGTGGGGTGCTCCCCTTCCAATGCTCTTTTTCAAGGGAAAGGCTGGCAGGAGGGCTCAATGGGCAGAGACCAAAGACCACCATTTTTTTATTGGGAATATCCATGCAATTCCATCTACCTAGCAATTGGATCATTACTCAAGTGAGTAAACTGACACTCCTCAGATCTTGCAAGAGCCTAATCTGTAAACCAGGACCCAGTGGCGTAGCGTGGGGGGTGCAGGGGGGGCCGGCTGCACCGGGCGCAACATCTGGGGTTAGGGCAAATCCACAGGTTAGGGGGCGCAAATCCATGGGTTAGGGGGCGCAAATCCACGGGTTAGGGGGCACAAATTACTTGCCTTGCCCCGGGTGCTGACAACCCACGCTACGCCACTGCCAGGACCCAGATTTCAACAAGATTTCACTGTGCCCTAAAACTGCCAGTGCCCTGCACCCAACAAATAACTGGGAAATTGACGGATAGTTAGCTATTTGGCTCGAATACAAATGAGCACCTCATAAAGTTGAAAGTTATAGAAATCCAGCATGCATATTTATAAAGGCAATAAGCTTTTAGTAGAAAAAACATTGTTTCATCTCTGCTTGGCACCAGCCAGCCCAATATCAGAGTTCTGGCTCACGGACTAACCCACCACTCCAAGGTATTTGCATGAACGGTTCTGATCCGTTGATACAGCTTGTTCTCTGCATTGGCTTTTCATGGAATGAGAAAGCACAATGGCAAAGATAGCTCTGTGATATCTGGGGAATACTTTCCCTTCCATCTGCCTCAGACTCCATAACAAAACATGTACCGTCCCATGTTCTGAGGATTGAGATCAATTATTCAGAAGCATCTCCAACCAGAAATGAAGTGGCGGTTCTTGTTACACTTTGGAAGAACAGGATAACGAGGAAAGAGAGAGGAGTATCGGATTTCCCCAGGAAAATCTTTGGGGAATGCTTTCAACACAATCTGCTCCATTTTACAACAAAAGCAGTGGGCGGGCAGGTGTCACACAAGGCTTTGAAGACACCCTTCCCATAAGATAAATCTCAAACACAGCAAGACCATTAAACTCCCATGTTACATTTAAAAAAGGGAACAAGAATCTAACACCTAACCAACACACTAAAGAAAGCAGGTAGAGTCTAGATATAAAACGTTTTCAATCTTTATTATTTTGTTTTTATTGTACTTTATTGTACCCATTCAGCCTAGCTAACAAAGGCCAAGCTTCAAGAAAAGGGGTCTGGTAGAGGAAAAACAAATTCTACGCTGTTCTAAACCATACCAAGGTTGAAGTTACAGATAATTAACCTAAGAAAGATTAATTACTGATTGCTAAATTAATTAAATACTGATTAGTAAATACATTAACACATATTCATCATTCTTTTGAAAGAAATAATGTATAGCCACTCCCCTTGTCTGGCTATGTCCTTCAGACTATGAGCTTCTTGAAGACAGGCAACCTTTTAGTAAAACTCTGGAAGATGCCTTACACTGGTGATATGGCACACTTAATAGGCTTGGGGGGACTTTCAGGGAGGGAAGGTGGCACACTAGACACCTCTTGTCGACACTCTGCCGACAGAGATAATTATGTGGTGACTAATGATAGCTAAGTTATACTGTATTTACTTGAATCTAATGCTCACCTTTTGTGGCCAAATTATGTTGCGAAAATTAAGATGCACATTCAATTTGATGGCACATTTACATTCGCCAGCAAATACTCTCTCTTTTTGGTTTCAAGTTTCTGAAAATTGAGGTGCGCATTAGATTTGATGGCGCATTAGACTCTAGTAAATACGGTAAATCTTGGTTATCACATTTTCTCTGTGGGGGGAACAGTGGAAACCGGGGATTAACCTCTGCTATTCTGAAAAGGCGACTCCATGCTGGGATAACTGAGAAGCTTTGACTGAGGTGATTTGTCTACCAGTTTACTGGATCCAAGCTATTTTCCACATGGTCTAAGTAAAATAAAAGTTGGCTTTAATGTTCATAACTAAAGGGTCAGGAAGTACTTTTTATTACAAAAAGAGAGAAAAGAATCTGCCAATAAATTATTCTGATTATTTTTTATGAGGAAGGCCCATTAAGGTTATGGAACTGATTATATTTTACACACACAAACCCTTTGGATAATTAATTGGTGCATAAGGCAGAATTCGTACGCACACTTGCCAATTTATTTATCAGATTTTTCTGCCACCTGGCAGTCTATAAGGATCCCCAATATATATAAAATATCATGTTGTTGTTGCTGCTGCTGCTAATAATAATAATATCACCTGTTCTTCACCAGCAAATCCCTAAGCAGGTGACAACAATTTGCAAAACAAAACTAAAAACAGTTAAAAACAAATCACATCCACAGGAATCAGGTGAGACCTGCTTTGACAGGTAAACTGGGACGGCTTCCACCTCCTCTGGAATATGGTACCGTTTTGTCGTAGCAGAACGTGAGGTCCTTCTACTTTTTGAGGGCATCTCAGCTGGACCTCAGCTGAGATGCTCAGCAAAGGCGGCTGGGTTTTCTGTGATATACTCTTGTTTCCTAGAGCTAGACATCTTTTTATCGTTTGTCTAGTTACAATCCCCTCCCAAAAGAGTGAAAACAAGTGCCACTTCCTACAAGACTCCAAGATGCTATCAGATGAATCTCAATGCAAAAATAATTGGGCTTGCTCACAGCAGATGACAGAGGAATCGCCCGGTCAGTATCCTTACATTTCCCAATGCTTCGAGTTTACTGACAAACGACAACAGCATCACTGAGATAAGGTTGCTCACCTTGAGAAGTAAAATCTTATGAATGGTCCTTGATCTTCCACAGTGAAAGGGACTATATCAAAACTACTTACCCTCAGGGTTACAACACCACCACCACCGATTACCTAACACCCCACCACTACCACCAGAAGACTAACGGGTGTTACTTACATTGAGTGAGGATCCCCGTTAAGGCATTTTTGAAATTCTCCTTGGCTTGCTCCATTTCTTGTTCGTGGGTTGCCTTTTCGTTCATGAGTCGGCGGATGTGGCTATTTGCCGACTGCACCATGGAATAGAACTGGTTGGCCGTCCGGCGGTTCACCTCTCCCCTCTCGATCCAGGTAACCAGCACTGTAATAGCTTCTGAAAATTTGCTGTCATCTACAATCAATTCAAGAAGTTCAAATTACGATTACATGCTTTGTGCCATGAATACACTTCTGCCCTTAGGAATTAATCGTCTCATAAATAACATTTATGGTGTTTCTTACACTAGACTTCACTTAACGCCCTAACATAAAACTTTATAAATTGTCATCCAAAGTCCTAATTACTATGAGTCTTGTAAAATGTTGTGGCTTGAATTTTCATCCAATAAAGCAATATAAAGCAGCTTCACTCTGGGAATAATTATATGATAAGGTTTTTGAAGGCTCTCCCTGCGCACAGTCAAGAGTCAGATGAAGAATCATTTAAATGTAAACTATTAATTTATCTTGTCTATAGCGCTTTCAGTGACCAAGTGCTCTGACCCTGAAGCCTTCCAGCCTTGTAGCTTTGACCCAGGGTCTGCCCACCCATGAGACAAGGTGAGGCAACCGACTCAGGCAGCAGAATCCACAGGGGCATCAGATCTTAATAAAGATATTTATTTTTCCCTTGTTCACTCACCCCTTCTTCCCTGGTGGGGAGCGGGCAGCAATTTGTAGTTCACCTCAGGTGCCCAAATGTCTTGGGCTGCCAAATCGTAATTGATTTTCCTGGGGGGATAATTTTATGTGTGTGTGTGTGCACGCGTATGCTGCTATCTTCACTAATGAGCATGACATTGGCATGTGCACTGGGAAGGGACAATTCTGAGCTTTTTAATCAATGTTTTCAATTGCCTTTAATAATTTGGTTCTTTAATTTGTGCTAAGGACATCTTATTTAGGTACCACTGAATAATCACTTGGCTTTAATAGCTTATTTTAAAAGGTGGGCAAAAAAAGTCTTCCAGTGCTAATTAAAATATTTGCAGGGGGTGGGGGAAATTAACATGGTACTAAATTGGTGTTGATCAAAAAGGAAGTGGGGCTATTTTAACACATTTTTAACTTGACTAAATCACTTTTTCATTTAAATATTTAATTCCACAAATTTTTCATTTTTTAAAATAACAGGGAGAACATTTTAGCACAAATTGAAAGCCTGGTTTTAAAAACTGAGCTTCTTCTTCTTCTTCTTTGGTGATTGCTTGTAGCTGAGTAAGATTGTCTTCCATAAACATGGTTTTAACAATGAGCCCATAAGTGACTGTGGAGGCCAATTCTGGATCCACACGTCCTTCCACAGTGGGAACATTGGTTTCCGGGTGGGAGTTGATCACGGTGTGGATTTGCGTACTGGGTGGTGCTGTGGTATAAACCACAGAGCCTAGGGCTTGCTGATCAGAAGGTCGGCAGTTTGAATCCCCATGATGTGGTGAGCTCCCGTTGCTCGGTCCCTGCTCCTGCCAACCTACCAGTTTGAAAGCACGTCAAAGTGCAAGTAGATAAATAGGTACCGCTCCGGCGGGAAGGTAAACGGCATTTCCGTCCGCTGCTCTGGTTCGCCAGAAGCGGCTTAGTCATGCTGGCCACATGACCCGGAAGCTGTACGCCGGCTCCCTCGGCCAATAAAGTGAGATGAGCGCCGCTACCCCAGAGTCATCTGCGACTGGACCTAATGGTCAGGGGTCCCTTTACCTTCCTCTTAGCACGTTTCTCCCTTGTGTCCTGAGTTTGAGTGTCTTCAAAGCCCATGACACCTTAGGTAAAGGCTGTTCTCCAACTGGAGCGCTCACAGGCCAGTGTTTCCCAGTTGTCGGTGTTTATACTACATTTTTTTAGATTTGCCTTGAGACAATCTTTAAACCTCTTTTGTTGACCACCATCATTATGCTTTCCATTTTTAAGTTCGGACCAACTGGGCACACTGGTACCAACAGGAAAGGTAATTTGGACATTCAATGGAAAACTAGGACTAGCAGTAACTCCGTGTCCCATGACTTCAACCCTGCCAGGATGAGATAGATAAAGGTGGACCAGGCCACTGGTGGAGGTGACTTTTTTTCATGACTTTGAAAATGGGACAAAAGGCACCCCAAATAGGACAGGGGATGCTGATGTTTAAAAATGGGGCAATCCTGTTTTTAAGGGATGGGTGGCAACCTTATCCTGGAGAAGAAGAAGAAGAAGAGTTTGGATTTGATATCCCGCTTTATCACTACCCGAAGGAGTCTCAAAGCGGCTAACATTCTACTTTCCCTTCCTCCCCCACAACAAACACTCTGTGAGGTGAGTGGGGCTGAGAGACTTCAGAGAAGAGTGACTGGCCCAAGGTCACCCAGCAGCTGCATGTGGAGGAGCGGGGAAGCGAACCCGGTTCACCAGATTACGAGTCCACCGCTCTTAACCACTACACCACACTGCAGGGCCACTGACAGCACAGACCAAGAGTCTGACTTGGCGCAAGACAGCTTCCTATGTTCCTTGCACCACTGCCTCATGCGCCCATCTGGAGGGAGGAGCTCCCACATGGTAGCAATACCTCAAACATTCCATTTGATTTTCAAAGAAAAATGGAGCAAAGCAACACGGAGTGACGGCAGCTTTGTATTCGTCATAAATGCCTAGTTCTACTTTGCCATTTGCCCCTCCTCATCTGGAGCCCAAGGAAAGAAAACAGGGAAGCCATTTTAAAGGGAAACATAGCCAATATGGAATGAGTCGAACCACTACATCACTTGAAATTGCAGCCTTCTAAAGCTGCTTTTTCTTTCTCAAAAACAAAAACTCAGAAATGTTATTCTCATGTGACATTTGCTGCACAGAGTAACATGTAAACTGAGGAAATTAAGCTGGAAATGAGGTTAAAGCGAACAGAAAATGTGATTTTTATTATTATAATAGGTATCTTTATTATACAGCGCTTTCCAATCAAGTTGGTCTTTGCAGGAACAACCTGGAGGCTGCAGACTAAAAGGCAGAGAATGGTGGAAATGGGTCTGAACAAAAGAGCACATCTTTTCGTGTGTCTGTCTAAGATCCATCCCTGTAATTTAATAAGAGAACTCTAATTCTGCAGTAGACTTTTAAATAAGAATTGTCACTCCACCGACGTTTCAAAAGTCAACATATTAAAAATTCCACACATTTCTTTATTAAGAAACCAGAAGCATTTTTACTTGGCATTGTAGGAGATGATATAAACAGAAAGGATTGCAAGTTGTTTTTATATGCAATGACGGCAGCAAGAATATTATTGGCACAAAAATGGAAGCAAGAAGAATTATCGACAAAAGAAGAATGGAGGATGAAATTGATGGACTATGCAGAATTGGATAAACTAACCAGAAGAATTTGAAACCTGCGGGACCAGAGATTCACAGAAGACTGGTGTAAATTTACGAACTATTTGAAAAGTAATTATGATGACCAGATTACGTTTGTCGGTTTGCAAGAAGTTTTGTGAGGTAAATTATTTGAATTCTTGCAAAAATGGTTAAAGAGGTGGTGAGTTAAGATAATTAAAGGCAATAGGAATTTAAGAAATGCAGAAGAAATGATAAAAATGGTGGATCATCAGAGGTGCTGATGGAAGTCCAAAAAGATTGTATAAGATGTGAAGTTCTGTGGAATGTATTGGTATGTTGAAATTAATAAAAATTATATATATAAAATTCCACACATTTCTTATTCCACTATAGGACACTCAGTAGTAGCATTCAAGAGACAACTGTTTATTTAAAAATGAGATATTTTTAAAAATATATAATCATCACTAAACAGGTAGCAAAGTTTCCACAGTTGCAAAACCATTTAATTGGATGGAAACAGCATTGGTTGTTGCTGAGCTCGGCTGCAATTGTGTGTGTAACATTGCAGGGTTGGGGAAATTCTCTGAGGGCTCACAGGAAAATCTAGGCCCACATCACCTGCAAGCTGCATGGGCCTGCAAGCTTATTAACAGTTAATTGACGGTTCTGTACAAGGAGAAAAATCTTCATTGGTTCTGTAATTAGGAGATACAAGTTGCTAACAATTTAACAAGTGCTAGAGGGAAATTATTCACAGCTCAACTACATTACCTAACATAATGCCCTCTCTACGGGTTATTTTTAAAATCCTAATTTCATCTTCACTCCTTGCTTCCTAAATTGATGAGCCGACTGCCCAGTGGCTTACATGCTGAAATAATTATCTTTGTTGGAAATAGAACGCAGACCTCCTCCTCAGCTTCTGTAAGTTCACCTGGATCCCTGACAGTAAATTTATTTTTTGTCTGCTGGAGATATCTTACGGAATGCAAATAATAGAATCCAATTTAAAAGCTAGGCTTGGTTTCCAGCCTTTTGCAGCCTTTCCTTCAGAGTCAAGCTGACACCGTTCAAAAATATTACTTCAGAGGAACGAAAATAAAAAAAATATAATGCTTTGTTGCTTATATAAATGCTCTTAGGTATAATTGATTTGCATAACTGATCTTTTTGTTGTTGTTTAGTATACTGGAGCACTTTCTTATATTAAAAAAGTCATTCTTCTCCAACTGTAAAGTATATTTTAGAGGAAATTATTGCACTGATGGCAGCATGTCAATTACTCAAGCATACACATATTTATGGGAAGTGCCATTAAAACCTTGCAACACAGACTTGTCTTGAAAGTCATGATTTATATATTTGAATGCCATCAGCTGATGAAAGTCAACCATCTGGGTGTCCAATGTAAAGTATCTGTTCAAATGTTTGAACCTCAGGTCTTCAAATTTGCAGATAAAGTTCTCATGTTGCAACCCCCCACCCTCTTGAGAGGGGTGACTGCTGGGGGACACTCAGAGAAGCTGTATTTATGAGATCCAACATCTTTGCATAGCCACCAAAATCAGTAGAATGACAGCAGCCCTTCTGGGGCTGCGGAGGCGCCACCATAAATTGGGTCCTCCCTTAAAGAGGGCACATATTGCGGTGAGACCTGGAAACTGACACCCTGTGTTGTGGGTGGGTACGATTGGTCAGCCACAACACCCAATTGGTAGGTCCCTCGAAGCTGGGTGCACTCTGGCCAATGGAATTCAGTCCAAACAATTTGAAGGACCTATTTATGCCCATGAACGTGACCCAGAGCTTCCTCTTTCGGTGCGTGCATTCAGAACACCCGCCCACCTCTCCCTACTTTTAGGGCTTGCGCTTGACCTTGCTATGCCGTCGTGTGTCGTCTGTCATTGGGATAGGGGCACGGCAGGAATTTTCCCCACTTGGCTGATTGGCTGTTGCCATTTGGGTTTCGCCTGCTGCGTAGCAAATCGTCACAACTTGTAAGGTTGTGGATAGGCTCTGGTTCAGGTGATAGGGATGGGAGAACGCTCTCGCCATCCCTATGTGAAGGGTATTCCATTAAAGGAATCCAGGGACTCGATGGTTTGGTCAACCCCTGAGAGGGGGTTGTGCCCATGCCTGAGTCCAGGGGGACATTTGGGTGGTGGAGATAGCCTGTTCCCGGCTTTCCACTTATCCAGGTGTTCACCCTTGGCTGACCTATTCTGGTGCCCTGGGTCAGCGCTACCTGCATGGCAGGGAGCTAGTCAAACCAGAGCCTATGCAACCAGACACTTTCTGTAATCAGTAAAATTGTGGCCTAAATTCTGCCAAAAACCAAACCAAAAGTTTGAGTCATGTGTGAATTTATTTAGGGGGTAGCTTTCTGGGTCTGAACACACAAATATGAACCAACCCATTGGTCCTTTTTGCCTACAAAGTTGGCACTGCGCATTTATCAAGCTGGGTATCCCCTATTGCAGCCATCTCATTGGCCACGTGACCTGGACAATGCCTCCTGTTCTGTATGAGCTTAGCACCGGTTCCCAAACCTTTTTCCACCAGAGACCGCTTGAAAATTGCTGAGGGGCTTGGCGGACCATGTAACGTTTTTCTGTCTGTTGTAGAAATGGTACCATACTGCCTAGGTGCTGTGTGATTTTTAACAGTATTTGAAATCAGCAACCTGGGAGGAGGAGGAGGAGGACAGCAGTGAATCCCTTGTGGGATGAACCCAACTGCCTCCCACGTTGTGAACAACAGTGACAGATACAAGAATCTGGAAGCTGAGCAGTTAATTATCTTACACCTACCTACCAGGTGTGCATTCTTAGTTGTTATTCTTATTCTTCTTATTCTTATATTTTTATTTCATTCTATGTAATTTTACAAAAGATAACATATAATAAACAAGAACTGTTACAAACATCTTGACTGTCTTTGCATTATTCACCCCTAAGTGTATTCAGGATATCATGTGTGAGAGGAAAATACATTGCCATTATTTTTAAGCACATGTACCATATTTCTCCATGTATAACACACACAGCCATGTATAAGTCCTATTTTTCGGGACTCCAAATTAAGAAAATGGGGTTGCTGAGCTTTTTGCGGGAGCTTTTTTTAGGGGGGATTGCCAAAATTCGCTCACCCGACTGACTGCCAATCGCCCACCCAATTGCAGCAGCGACAGCCAATCAAAAGCAGCCCTTGCCACAGCCACCAATAACATGCCCAGTAGCCACTGACAATCTCTAGCTCGCAGCAGCAACCAATCCCACATCCCCTCTATGCACTATCCGTGTATAAGATGACCCCAATTTTTTTACATAATTTTAAAATAATTTTTAAAAAATTGTCCTATACACAGAAAAGTACGGTACATGCATTTGGTTAAATGTTTGTTCCTAGACTTATTTTTTAAAACACACACACACACACACACACACATTGAGAGAGACCCATGTGGCAGCAGTGGTGAGAGAGAGGAGACAGAGTGTCTTGTTTGGTATGCCTGCCTCTTTTGCTACAGGCTACCGCCTGCACTAGGGATGTGGGTGGCGCTGTGGGTTAAACCACAGAGCCTAGAACTTGCCGATCTGAAGGTAGGCGGTTCGAATCCCCACAACGGGGTGAGCTCCTGTTGCTCGGTCCCTGCTCCTGCCAACCTAGCAGTTCAAAAGCATGCCAGTGCAAGTAGATAAATAGGTACCGCTCTGGCAGGAAGGTAAACGGCATTTCCATGTGCTGCTCTGGTTCACCAGAAGCGGCTTAGTCATGCTGGCCACATGCTGTACACCGGCTCCCTCGGCCAATAAAGCGAGATGAGCGCCGCAACCCCAGAGTCGGTCACAACTTGACCTAATGGTCACGGGTCCCTTTACCTTTACCTTACAGCCTGCACTATCACACCTGAACAGCTATAGGGAAGTTAAAAGTGAGACCTGCTTTGTTACCCATTAATATGCACACAGCTTATTGTGACAGAGTTGTAGATTTATCAACCTTCTGATAACATGGCTGGGAAACGTCCCGTTACCTTTCAGTTTTTCTGCCAGCAAAGTTGCTTCGTGTTCCGAATAATGCATGATGGCGGGCGGAGATGGGGGCCGCATCCGATCTTCTTCCATTTTGCGCCTGTGACGCTCCTCTCGGGCCAGCATCCGCTGCTTACATTCCCATTCATAAAAGTCATCTCTTGCCTGTGCAAAATCAACGTGAAGTCGGCCCGAATCTTTCTTGTCTGTACTAGATCCTAATCTCATGCGATAACCTGGAAACAACAAGCAAAAACCACGTCAGGTCTCCTTTCCTTTATTTATGTCCATACGCGTCGCATCCTGTCAATGAGTTAACATTTATGCTTGCTGGTTTGCTTGAAGCCTGCCTATTAAAACGGTGGTTTCATTATGTGGAAAACAAGAAGCCAACAACACTTCATCCAGATATAAAAAGAGGAAGAGAGGGTTGTAGGCTCTCTCAGCTAGCTCAGCTGCTTCACTCCTTGAACTGGCTGCTACAAATACTCCATATGTGAAACCCATTGTCTGAGTTTGCTGTCTCCCTCCTCCTCTCTCTCACCTCCTCCTCTCTCTCAGCACCTTTTCTCATTTGTTATGTACTGAGCTGAATAGGATCCAAGATGCAGCAGTCTGATTGGCCCTAGAACAATAGGATCCAAGATGCAGCAGTCTGATTGGTCCTAGAACAATAGGATCCAAGATGCAGCAGTCTGATTGGTCCTAGAACAATAGGATTCAGAATGCAGCAGTCTGATTGGTCCTACAACAATGCAGCAGTATGACTGGTCTGCAGGAGCCACCCAATCCAGCTCCCGATGGAAGTGAATCCGCAACCTGATTGGCCTACAGGAGAATTCAGGAATTAGCCAATTACGTGCAGCCCATTGTGTACATAATGTATATGAAGCAGATACTTTGGGGGGGACTTTCATTCCTCCTCACCACTATCAGCTGAATAAAGAACATGAAATCCACTCTCTTTCCATCTCCTCAGAGACAGAGTCAAAAGCAAAAGCAAAAGCAATACACAGCGGAAGTTTCCAGCAAACTGTGCTGGAATGTAAACAGACATGTGACATGTAACAATCTCACATGTTTGCAACTTAAATGGAAAATCCCAACACCATCATCCCTAGCTAGCAAGATCAGTGGTCAGGCAAGATGGAAACTGTAGTCCAAAAACAGCTGGAGAGCCAAGTTTGGGAAACCCTGCATTGGACTAAAAAATGGTTAACAATGGCTTAAATAAAGAAATGCACCCATCTGCATTTTGAAGGCACATAACACTTCTGTTGAGCCAAACGCGGTGTCAATAATAGAGGAAAAACAGACTGATATTGTGAACGTGATCCCTGTGCTTCCACACAGCAGTTTATTGCGGACTTGGTGTTGCACACCCATGCAAGTTTTTGCATCATCCATACAACGTCCTCATCAAAATGCCACATCTTTAATTCAGATTCAGCACTTATTGGGAATATATATATATATATATATATATATATATATATATATATATATAAACTTGTAGGGTTTTTTTGTGGAAACAGTACTGGTTTTAATAGGAAAACAGTACGGTACAACATTTTAATGAGGAAAACATGTGGATGCTGCATAAAACTTGCCTTCAGGAGCAGCAGCAACTCCACAATAAACCGACACCCCTGGTTAAAATGAACTTTTTATTGCTGCCTAATAGCTTACTTATCAGTCTTTGCTTATCCCCCCATATATTTTATTAAAGTTTGAAAAAAGATATACAAAAGTTAATATCAAATACCCAGTATCTTTTTAATATATCCATGATAAAAAACCTAATCTACATAAAATGCAAACCAAGAAGTGGAAAAGAAGAAAAAAGAGAAATAAATAAAAATTAGAAAAGAGAAAAAAAAATGAGAACTTCTGATTCTTTGCCAGCTATATATTCTAATCACCCACTCCAATGTAACACCCAAATTTTCCACATTCTATTTTCTTCCTAGAACCCAGATATAACAAGTTCTTTTTCTTTTTAATGCAACAAGAAGAGGTTTCCAATCTTTTGTAAATATCAACATTGATTTTTCTGTAATTAAACATGTCAACTCCTCCATGGTAGGTAATGATGAACCCTTCTACTTTTGTGTATGTAAGTCTTGCTGCTGTGATCATATATTGAAATAATGTTCCATTGTCCTTTTCTAATTGTATTTCCATTAGTCCTACCAGGAAAAATTCTGTCTTCAATGAAATGTTAACCTTTAAACTCTTCTGCATCGATGTATGTACTGCATGGGTTTCTCAAAAATACCTCATGTCAGATGAATCTCATTTTATTTATTTTTTTGATGGAGTTACAAGCTTGGTGGATCAGGGGAATGCTGTGGACATAGTGTATCTTGATTTCAGTAAGGCCTTTAACAAAGTCCCCCATGATATTCTTGTGAGTAAGGTGGTAAAATGTGGGCTGGAAGAGGCAACTGTTGGGTGGATTTGTAGCTGGTTGACTGACCAAACCCAAAGAGTACTCATTAATGGTTCCTCATTATCTTGGGGGAAAGTGACAAGTGGGGTGCTGCAGGGTTCTGTCCTGGGCCCGTTGTTGTTCAACGTCTTCATAAACAATTTGGTTGAAGGAACTGAAAGGATGCTCATCCAATTTACAGATGACACCAAACTGAGAGGGGTAGCTAATGCCACAGAAGACAGAATCAGAATTCAAAATGACCTTAACAGATTGGATAACTGGGCGCAAACTAACAAAACGAAATTCAGTAGGGACAAATGTAAGGCTCTGCACTTAGGCAGGAAGAACCAGATGCAGAAAAATAAGACGAGGAACACCTGGCTTACTAGCAGTACATGTGAGAAGGATCTAGGGGTCTTGGTGGACCACAAGCTTAACATGAGTCAACCTTCTGATGCAGCAGCAAAAAAGCTAGGGATATTCTAGGCTGCATCAACCAAAGCCTAATGTCCAGATCAAGGGAAGTAATAGTACCGTTCTATTCTGCCTTGGTCAGACCACACCTGGAATATTGTGTCAAATTCTGGGCACCACAGTTTAAGAAGGATGTTGACAAGCGGCAAGGTGTGCAAAGGAGGGCGACCAAGATGATCAAGGGTCTGGAAACCAAGCCTTATGAAATACGGTTGAAGGAGCTGGGTATGTTTAGCCTGGAAAAGAGGAGACTGACAGGAGATATGAGAGCCATCTTCAAATACTGAAAGGGATGTCACATGGAAGATGGAGCAAGCCTAGTACTTAAAAATGACCCCCCCACACACACATATGATGGCCTAAATTGGCGAGTAAATGAAATATGTGAAATATGTGTGGCCCTGTTTACATCAGAAACCTCAATGGCGTGTGTGGGACTTCTGTGAGCAGAGCATATCTGGGACTCGTGTGTGATCCACCTTTATACTGTAAACAACAGCAGCAGAGCTTTATTCTCATGTAACATGAAGACTGTAGTCTCAATAACTTGTGTATTCTATTTTTATGTCTCTTGTCTATTACAGGCTTGAAAAATTACACTCTTCAGAATGTTTTATGTTTGAAAACATAATAAAGATCATCTAGGAAAAACAGTAATTCAGTGCAATTAAAACAAAGCATCTGCCGAACCCACGGCAGCTTCTCTGTCACACTAGAAGCTAGAACTTTGCTACATTATTGTACGAAAATTAAGCCTGGGAGGAGACCCAGTAAATACAAAGCTATTTTCCTCTTTCTGGTATTGTTTGAGATACGATGGAATGAGTATTCTAGCATAATACGCTGCAGTAACAGTTTGGGATCCTCACATAGGTTATGAGGGGTTCTCCTCATGATTCCATTGTAGGACCTGGTTTGCATGTGCAGTGTGAGGAGCATCCCAAAGGAGATGGTGTTGGATTTTCGGAGGAAGAGAGGGGAACTAGTCCCATTGTATATCGGGGTTGTGTGGAGAGAGTCTCTTCCTTTAAATTCCTGGGAGTTTACCTTAGTGAAGACCTCACTTGGAAAAACAATAACTCAGGTGGTCAGGAAGGCCCAACAGAGACTCCATTTCCTCAGGGTCTTGCGAAAGAACAATGTTAAACAACAATTGATGACCTCCTTCGACTGGTCCACAATAGGAGGTGTCCTCTCATATTGTATCACAGTGTGGTACATTGGCTTGACAGCCACGGACAGAAAGTCTTTACAGAGGGTGGTGAACACAGCGCATGATATCACGGGCTGTCCCCTGAGCCCGCTAGATGACACTGCAAGGGATCGTTGCCTTAGGAGAGCGAGAACAATTCTCAGGGATGATTCAAACCCTGGCCAGCAGCTCTTTAATCTTCTACCCTCAGGCAGGAGATATAGAAGTAAAGCCAGTCGTACCAACAGGCTAAAAAACAGTTTCTATCCGTGGGATGTTAGGCTGCTCAATGGAAAATAATATAGTGCAACTGACTTTTGTGGTTGGTGTGTTGTGTGACAAGCACACAGAGTGCAATGAGATTGAGTGTTTGTCTGGGGTAGCGAGGAGGCTTGGTTAATTTCATTGTACACAGGTTGTACATTGACAATAAAGGTATTATTATTATTATTATTACTATTATTATTATTACTATTATTATTATTATTATTATTATTATTATTATTATTATTATTATATCTTAAGTGGTACAGTCCATTTGACTCACTTTTACCTCATTCCCATTCATTTTGCTGCACATGCAAACCAGGTCTTACAGTGGGGTCATTACCTGTTCAATAACACAACCACAGATGTGCACATTAAGTACGGATGGACATATCCCAAAGTGATATATTTACACCCCGTGTTTACAGCCTCGTCCCTTCTGATCTTGCTCATTAGCGTGCCTGGTTTATCCACTTGCACCAATGACCCAGTTCTGATCCACCGTCTACACGGCGATTTTTATGCCTGCTCAACTGGGCGATATCCTTAGATGCCCTTTGCAACTGCAGCTGTAAAGATGCTGCCTATTTCCATATTTTAAAAATACTTCGCATTGCCCACGTCCTGTCCTAGAAGTAGGAAATCCATCGGCTAAGAAGACAGAAGACCGATTGAGAGATATATTTGACTTAGCCATTTCCCGTAAGTCAGGTAAGTTTTGATTGGGACTCGGCTGTTTATAAAGAATTCAGTAGAGGCTACTGATATCAAAACCAGCTGTCCTGACTGAATGGGGCTGGTATCATATATAAAAACCCTATATGAAACAATGGGTTTTGGCACCGTTTGGGGAGCCTGTCTTCTCTACTGAATTATCACAGAGCAGCAGAAAACAGGGGAAAGTTCTGGTGAACACAGGAACAAGACCATAGGAATGGCTCCAGCAGATCAGGCGAATGGTCCCTTGAATCGAGCATCCTGTGCTCACAGAATCCTGTGAAACAGCCCCCTTCACACCTGGAATTAAGAGGAATACCATACATTAGGGATAGAGGAATTGTGACTGTGCCCTTGCAGTTTCTGTCCCAAACTCCTGAGCTTTGCAAACACTTGCAACGATAAAGGTTAAAGAACATAACAGCAAATCAACACCGCAAAATGCAAATGAGAAGCCGCAAAGAAAACCCATTAAAGAATGTGACAAATACCAGAAAGGTAAATGGCTTTATCGACCATGAACTCTTCAGCAAAACGAATATGACAAAAATTCTTCTTGCTTTTCCGGATTGCTGTGATGTCACCGCACTGCTCAAAGACTTCCTGAATAATCTCCTCAGTAGCGTTTTCTGGTAATCCTCCAACAAACACGGTTTTACATCCAGGTGGCCTCTCTCTTGTTGAAGGTGGCGGAAGATCTAAGAGAAAAATTAAAGTTCTCACTTGCTTTCTTATTCAGCCCCATAATTCATTTCAGACATAAAATAAATTGCTTAAATAAAAGTTTAACATTGAATAATCAGAAAGGCATCTAATCAGATCAAGTCCTCACAGAAGTTATTTGGGTATTAAAATATTAATCAGCTGACACCACAGATTTCTGCCATTAAGATGGGAATTATGTGCTCAGCGCTGTTTGCTTTATCGGCTCCCAATTAATCAAAGCATTTTTTGTTCAGGTGAAGATCATCACAATGAGTAAAAAGTTAAAAAAAATTCAAAATGACACAAAGCCTATCACATGAAAGTCCTATCACAAAAAACCTGGCGAGGGGGGGGGGAGAGTCTACTAAAAGGGGGTGAAGACTGAACCCATCGCTGCAGCAACAAGCGAGGAAGGATCCCTTAGACGGGGACTGGGGCAAATATTGGACCTGCAGAGAAGTTTCAGCTCAGTGGCAGAACACCTGCTTGGTGTACAGAAGAAGCCAGCTTCAATCTCCAGGTAGGCCTGGGAGCGTCCCCTTGTTTGTGAAGCCCTGGAGAGATGCTGGAAGCCCTGAGGTACATAGACCAAGGTACAGTGGTACCTTGGGTTACAGACGCTTCAGGTTACATACACTTCAGGTTACAGACTCTGCTAACCCAGAAATAGTACCTCGGGTTAAGAACTTTGCTTCAGGATGAGAACAGAAATCGTGTTGTGGCGGCAGCGGGAGGCTCCATTAGCTAAAGTGGTGCTTCAGGTTAAGAACAGTTTCAGGTTAAGAACGGACCTCCGGAACGAATTAAGTACTTAACCCGAGGTACCACTGTATAAAGGGAAAGCTCCCTATGTTGTGGGATGCTAATATATCAGAGCTGTGCTAAGGGAAGGAAGGAAGGAAGGAAGGAAGGAAGGAAGGAAGGAAGGAAGGAAGGAAGGAAGGAAGGAAGGAAGTTTGCCTCATGTTATCCAAATTGTGAAGTCTTTTTCCCTGTGGAAACGCTAAGTGAAGGGATAACTAAATCGCCATTGTTACCCTGGGTAAAAACCGATTAGGACAGCCTGAACTGGACTAGTGATTTGGAGCATTAATTAAATTAACGAAGCACACTTACTTGGATTTGGAGGGAAGAGCGTGCAGCTTTTGCAGTGAATTATTTCTTTGATGACAGGCACCTCCGCTGGCGGCGGCTGAGCTACTAATCCCATACTTGACAACATGGGGTTAACGGGAGTTATTCCGGTGACCATGTTGATGTTTGGATCAAAGCCTCGTACACAAATTGAATCTGCAAACGTAGAAAATAAAATATTTGCTTTAGCCCCTTCGAAATGACTTTTGGCCTTCTTGCGGAGATCATCTTGCTTTAGATGTATTGTTAAGAAATCATTGCTTGCTCACATGCACCCAAAACCTAAACCTCACATTAACCCCCCTCGACATTTCAGCCAAGCACTGAGGCAGAGGGGTGGGGGGGGGGAATCCATATATGCAGGAAGAAGGAAAGAGTATATAAATTTAAGGTAGAGTGTGTTCTCCCTCATGGAGAGCACGGGTTGCGGGCAGGGCTGACGAGACACCTCACTGTTGCTAGGCAAATGGTTTGGCCATCCTTTAAGCAGGGGCAGGCTGTTACTGGGGAAATCCAGATGTTGCCATTTGTTGATTGACAGCCCTATTTGTTAAATACAATGCTCGCAGCGACGAACTTCCTCTTTTCGCTGCTTACTTCGGATCACCCGCCCTCCCTTCCCTTATTTTAGGCTGTTTGCTTGACCTTGCTATGCCTGTCATGGGGTCGTCTGCTTTGGGGCAGGGGCCCGGTAGGAATTTTGTCCATTTGGCTGATTACTGTTTGCCACTTGGTTTTTTGCCTACTGCGTAGCAAATCATCACAACTTGTAAGGTTTGCAGTTAGGCATTGGTCTTGGAATTGGTTGGTGGAGGGGTATGGATTCGGCTGTGCCTGCCCCTCCAAAATACTGCTGCTGAAGGATTTTACCGTTAAAGGAACTCAGGGGCTCCCCATGCTTTTGTCCGAAACCCCCTGGCAAGGGGCTAGGGCCACGCAAGCCCCTGGGAGCATTCTGGGGAGAGGTGAGGCATGGTTCCCAGTCCCGTCTCTCTCCCCAGGTGACTTACCCTTCCTGACTTCGCGGGGGGTGCGAATGTCAGAGCTGTCCCTGGGGTCAGTTAGTGCTACCAATGCCTAAGCAACCACTCACATTGCTGTAATTTGAATAAAGTTGTGGCCAAAATTATGCCAAACACCTTAAAACAAAAATTAAGTGTCAATTGTGTTTTTCTTTGGGGGGGTGTCTTGGGGACCTTGACGCGCAATACTGGATAGTACAATTAATGGTACGGTTCTGTGAAATTCTTGACGGCTGTGTAAAAAAAATGGGGCTACTTTTGTACAGGCTCAATTCATTTCACTGGTGCCTATGTGGGAAAACGTCCAGCTAGACTGCATCCCGCACTGTAAGGCTGCTTTAATTAAAAGTTTAGATGGATAATCTCTGTCAGTATCGCTTGTACCCACATGAATCAGAAGGAAGGGGTTGTGTATAAGACTTGGCATCTTCTCTGTCACATCATGAATCTTTGCACCTGGAAGATGGCACACCTCCCGGGACATCTTGTTTCCTCCGCACACAGGTGCCTCTATCCTGCTCAGTAGGGAGTCACCTACCACCGCCACCTGTCTCTGCCCCCTCTGAGGAATGGCAGAAATCGTTCTGTACACTGTACCTTCCAAACCCACCTCAGAGTGTTCTGAGGTCTGCAGCTGCATGGTGCTAACTCCCTAGCAAGAGTTTAAAAGTCACAAAAGCAAGCAGGTGATCTATATATTTTCCCACCCCACGCAAACAGCTCAGATAAGCAACCAGCTTTGATCCAAAGGCACAGTCACCTCCACCAAACCCTTGCAAACAGCCCGGTCCTGGTCATGAGGTCCCAGAGGTTGCTCACCCTACGACAAGCCTCTCTACCACCTTTGCCAAGAAAGGGGTGTTGGTGACCAGTCTATAATAATAATAATTTATTATTTATACCCTGCCCATCTGGCTGAGTTTCCCCAGCCACTCTGGGCGGCTCCCAATAAAATGTTAAAAACAGTACAGCATTAAATATTAAAAACTTCCCTTCAGATGTCTTTGAAAATAGGATAACTGTTTATTTCCTTCACATCTGAAGGGAGGGTGTTCCACAGGGCGGGCGCCACTACCGAGAAGGCCCTCTGCCTGGTTCCCTGTAACCTCACTTCTCGCAATGAGGGAACCGGATCTGGCCCCTGGGCCTTAGTTTGCCTATCCATGCATTAGACCAATGATCATTTGAGGAGGCCATGCAAACCTGAGCAGGACCTGAAGAATCCTCAGTGTGGATGTTGAAGTGGCCCAAACTACAAAACCCCAAACATCACACCTGAGACAACCTTGGTCATAACTGCCAGGGAGACTGATGAGAAGTAGGGTGGGTGGTGCTTTTTATTGCATGAAACTCATTCTTACCCCCCCTCTCTCTCCCTCCCTCCCTCCCTTCTCTCCCCCCCAAACATTACAAAGGTGAAGCAGATGTCTGCTCTACAGCACCAAAAATTATACGACGATGAAACATAAAACAGCAGATATTTTTGAATACTATAAAGGCAACTTCATGAGTCCTTTCTTTGTGTGTGTGTGGGGGGGGGAGGTGTTAGAAAAATGAAACTTGCTTGTTTCTTAAGAAACAATCCTTTCGGATCCTTCTGCTGGCAACACTTTGCAGCAATTTGATACCATCAATTATTCAGAGGCAATGGCGAGTTGTTTGGGCATTCCCAAAAGCTTTCGGATCACAATGCAGCAATATTTAATGGTAACATGAAAAATCCAGGGTTTGGCAGCCTGGGAGTTGTGGCTGAACTAATCAACAACAAGCTTGAAAATAAAAACTATGCCTTGTCCTGAAACCACATGACAGTGTTCTTTCCTATAATGTAGTATCTCTGAAAAGCCTTAGAATACATTTTGGAAGTGAGCATTTGTATTTGTACATTCATATTTTAAAACCTAAGGTTGCTGTTTAAAAAAAGTGGGGGGAAGGACACAAGCCTAACATGAGATCAGCCAAAATAAGCAAGTTAGGATCTGGGAGATTTCTGGCTGAGCCAAAGCTACGATTCTATGTTTATGAACCTTCCTTGATGCCACAAACCTTTCAGGTTTAAAAATGAAACATGACCTTCTCCATTGCAAAGTGAGTCTTCTAGGCAAAATAGTAGCAAGGACTCCATTACACTTGAAAGGACTCAGTGTACATACTTTTTGTTTCCATTAACGCAAACAGATATTCACAAGTCCACTTTTCTTAAGTGACACGCCGCTCACCTAGGACGCGATGCAGCCAAACGCAAACACTTTTCTTGTCCTACTGAATTGCGGGAGATTTGGCAAATGCTAATCTCTCCCTTTGAAACTGATGGGGTACACAACTGTTTAGTTTTGACGGAACTGTATGGCACACCTGTTATCTGAACCCAAGTAAAAAAGTCTCCATTGTCAACAGGTGGTCGCAGCCAGCACTAAGCCTAATTTTCACTGCTTATACCGTATTTTTCGCTCTATAAGACACACTTTTTCCTTTCTAAAAAGTAAGGGGAAATGTGTGTGCGTCTTATGGAGCGAATGCAGGCTGCGCGGCTAAGCCAGAAGCCAGAACAGGGAGAGGGAGCGCTGCGCAGTGCTCCGTCTCGCTATTCTAGCTTCGGGGTTAGCAGCGCAAAGCCTCCGCAGGGCAGCGGGATGCCTTCTGGCTTTTGGATGGCCCCCTGAAGCCTCCGCAGGGCACAGGGATGAAGGCTCCCCATGCCCTGCGGAGGCTTCGCGCAAAGCTAGACCAGCTATCCCAGCGGCTATCCCAGAAGCCAGAACAGCAAGAGGCTATCCCAGAAGCCAGATCCCTCTTGCTGTTCTGGCTTCTGGGATTCAGAATTCCCCCCCCCCTTATTTCCTCCTCCCCCCCAAACTAGGTGCATCCTATCATCTGGTGCGTCCTATAGAGTGAAAAATACGGTAGCTTGCTATGGTATGTGGCTTATTATGGAGCACCCAGCAGCCTAGGACCTAAACTCCTGCTATGGTCCCATGAATACCAGCTGATCAAGGAAACAGAATCCCTTCTAGTCTAGCCATCTTCAGACAGGTGCCGTCCAGATATGATTTTGGACAGCAACTGCCATCACCCCTGGCAATTGGCCATGTTGTGGGAGTTGAAGCAAAGCATCTGGAAGGAAACCAGTTTGGAGACCAAATTGTAGAATTGGGCACACTTGGAGCAAAATTCAGAATGAGCAAGTTTTGATTCTATCTGCTGTTTGGTCTTATTATAAGTTCCACATCTTTCCTTAATTCTTTCCCCATGTTTGCCTTTCTCCATCAATAATTTTTAAAAATGCATCTTGAGTAAGCAGCAAAATAACGAGAGCTGCTTCCTTTTCCTTTGAGTGAGACGTTAACATATGGTGAAATTCTCAGCCTTGCTGGTACTGACAATATATTTTTGTCTCTGGATGTTCCATTCGAAAATAACACACAAAGGAAACCGCCTCGGCTTCCAGATGGTAAATTGTTTTCTTTAGCAACTGTTACTATTTCTTGATGCGAGGACATTTAATTTGGTGTTTCTTGAGAGTTTGGAAAACCTGCATCAATTTAAAGTTTTTGAGTTGAGGTAAAATTCTAGATTACTTCTCCCCAATTATTTGCAGGCGGAGGGGATGCTTTTAATAGATCAAGCAGATATTCCACAGCAACATGATTCAGATATTCCACAGCAACGTGATTCAGTGCTCTGTTTCATCTTTTTCAAGAAGTGGGAAGTGGTGAGCAATCTCTTCAGAAGCAGCCTCTGCTGAGAAATTCTGCTGCAATGTGAAATTATATACATATCTGCTTATTCTTTTAAAAGTTGACAATGAGTGAGAGGCAGCAATTCCTGGCAGAGCTAGTTCTCCCAAGCTTCATCTCTCAGCATCCAACACTATCATCTAAAAAACCACATCCTTCTCCCATCTCCTTGGCTACAGCCAGCCTTTCAACTCAATCCAGCACGAGATGTGCCATGCTCTGCCAGAGGTGAGTACTCCAAGACCAGAGACCCGATGTCAGATTGGAACAAGCCAGAGTCAGAGTAGTGTAATTAATAATAATAATAATAATAATAATAATAATAATAATAATACTTTATTATTTATTATTTATACCCCACCCATGTGGCTGGGCTTCCCCAGCCACTCTGGGCGGCTTCCAAAAAAATAATAATATTAAAATACTGTAATACATCAAATATTAAAAGCTTCCCTAAAGCTTCAGATGTCCCAGAAAGGCAAGTGTCAAGGTTTCAGAGGTGAAAGTGAATGAGCAGATGAGTCAAGAGGCAAACAGCACAGTAAAAGACAAGAGAGAAGGTCAGGTTTCAGAAAGAGGAGCTGGTGAGCAGATGAGCTGGAGGGCAAGCAGTCTAGTCCAAAGGCCAGATTCCAGAAGCAGTGATTAGATGTGGGTGCAAGGTGGTCCTGCCCTCTGCCTGCCCCTCAAAACCGGCACGTCACATGGGACTGGGCCTCAGTGCCGGCAACCTCTCCTCCTCGTCCGCTCTCCAGCAGCCACTATGAGCTGCCCAAGGGAAGAGGCTGGCACCAACGGCCATGGCGAGGCACTGCTCCCTTGCAACTGCCACTGCTGCAGCTCAGAACAAGAACCGAATGTCAGGTGTGCGTGCAGGAGCCAGGCCCTGTGACCAATAGGACTTTGCAGGACTGGGGCCTTCCTAAGTTTGTTCTGAAGAGGCAAGGCGCGGCCTCACAGGTGAGGCGTATTGGTAACTCACAGCACCTGGAGGCAAGAGCTGGGAAGGGAAATAAGGTCAGCATTTCCCTTCGGCTCTTTGGCAGAACAACACGCTTCCTGCTTTGCTACATTTGGCTTCTAGCTTCCTGATCCTTGAACCTCGGCTTCTTGACTCACTCCTTCTTGAGCCTCGGACCTTTGACTTCTTGACTCCTTGCTTCTTGATCCTCGGACCCCTGACTTCGTGACTCCCGGCTCTCTGACCCTCGGACTCTTGGCTTCCGGACCCTCGTTCCTGCTCCCACCCCGCCATCTTGCCCCCAGTCCTGACGTCCCCTGCCGGGACTTCGATTGCCCGTGAACCAGACCGTGACACCGACTCATCCTGTTCCCTGAGCTTTGTGGTGGCAGCACTGGCAGAGGAAATAGGGACGTCCCATGATAAAATTAGAAGCTGGGATAGCATTAGTAAATCCAGGACTGTCCCTGGAAAATAAGGACACTTGGAGGGTATGTGTTAAGCCAGCTGGTGAAGCTTATAAACCTGCCCAGGTGGTATCTCTAGGTGATACATTGCTGCCTTAGTGGTACACAAGTATGGCACTGGAACTTAATTTAAGGAAAATCTTCTACATTCACCAAGCAAATGAGCTCTTTGCTTCTGCAGGAAACACCGTTCACTTGAATGACTTCAGAAGGGCAGAAACATGAATTCCACACGTGATCTTTTATGTGTTGGGCCTAATCAATGGCTGCTGGAGAAGGACTTGACATGGATGCAGCAATTTCACAGCAGTGAATCTGGAAACCCAAATTCTAGACTCAAGACCACCTCTCCAGGCTCATTTAGAAAGCGTACCAGGAGAATCCCCAAACCATCGCTAGCATTCAACACAAGGAACACACAATTAAGACTCAGTTGCCACCTCAGATTCCTCTTCATCTCCCAGACTGGTGTTGACCAAATCTCCAACTTGGAAGGACTTCAGCCAACACTGGCCAGCTCACAAGCAAAGTGAGGCATTTGAGAACCAAGAGGAGAAGGCCTCTTGTAGGCAAGGAAGGACCCACAGAAGAAAGAAGTTACTTCACCACCTTAACAAACTTGGCCTGGGAATGTACATATTCTACATTGTTCACACACAAAAGATTTTTTTATTTGCATAGATATAGAAAAACTGATAAATATCTATAAAAATGAGAAATGGCTCACTCAAAGTTCATTTTTAGGTTCTGCAATGGGATTTAAAAGTAAGCCATACAGCAGAAAAATCACCTCTTTAAAATGCAGCAGTTAGATGTTCCAACAACAAATGGTTTCATTATTCATTATTCACAGAAGGAAAATCTTTTACCTTTAAAACAGAACAGCATATTTTGAAGAACACAGCTGTGATGCTAGGTTTAAAATATGTTTAGCTCTCTGTCAGTAACTGCTAAATCCAGACTTCGGGCTCCTCCAGACAACCTATTTATTGAGCAGTCCTCCTGATTTGCTCACTCAAAGCATACATGGAGGTTAAATTATATTCAGACTTTATTGAGCATTAATTCTATCTTTTTTGTGTGGGGAGGTTATACATCAATGAGCATTCATCCTGATTGGATTGCAGCATGTTGATACATCTTCTACTTAATTATTTCTTCGATGTACAAAACTGCTGTTAGAATGTTCCTCTTTTCTTTCATTTTGGTAACCTCCCTACTTGTCTGTCTTCATCATCCCCCACGACTTCAACGCATAATAATTTGATATAACAAGTATTATTTGTCATCCCGTTGGTTCTGAAACTTTTATATATGATTCACTTTGACAGTGATTTCAATAACGTGCTGATTTTATGAGCAACAAAAAACTATTAGCCACTTTAATGGGGCAGGTTTTTTTTTTAAGATTTCTTAATAATTTTTATTAGTTTTCAATTACAATCCAATAGTAGCCTCATTATAACAATACCAATTTATAATACAATTACTAATACCATTTTTATATAAAAAAAGATTAAACCAAATTATGTCAGAGGTTTCATTTGGCAGACAATTCTTTTAAAGAAAAATGTATTTGTGTCACTTATGAGTATTGTCATATTTGTCTTGTTGCATAAGGATGCCTTTTAAATTTATTTGTAATAATAATAAAAATGCTTCAATAAGTCTTATTTGCATTTAAAATATTAAAGACTTATTTCCCAGATGCTCTAAGTGGCTCAGAATGGATAATTAGCATATTTATAGGAAGACAGGACAGAAATCTTTGAAATATTTAATAAAAACTATATCAATAAAATACAATTTTAAACAGCAAAATTAATCCCTAAACAAAGAAGAAGAAGGCCCGATCTATACACAGCAAGATAAGTAAACAGTATCTACTGACTTTCAGCTTTTTAACCAGACAGGCCAAAAGCTGGCCAGAGAATGCAATGTTGCAACCCTTTCTAACAGAGTTGGACCACACATTGGAAGTAAGATAATTAATGTGCAGGATCACAGCTGCTTTGTTCCGCCCTGGACTTGACTTGGCATGGTGAAGCACTCTCCTCTCTAACCCTGAACATAGCTGTCAACTTACAGATTTGAAAATAAGGGACCAGCAGCCTCAAAAATAAGGGACCAGCAGCCAAAATAAGGGATTTTCCAACCACAGGTATGTTCAACTTCTGAGCCCCTCCAAGCCAAAGGCAGAAAGCCCAGCCAGCAGCCAAACGAAGCCTCAAGCGGTGGTTCCCACAGTGCGGCAACCCGGCAAAGGGGATGCAGCAAGGAAAACCACTGTAACCTCTCCGCTGGGAAGCGCTGAGCAAAGGCGAGTCCCCAGGCAACGCAGCCGATTTGATTGGCACAAGGCATGCAAGCTCCACCCCCCAGTCATTCTTAGACTCCTTATTGGGTGAGCAACGCAGCCAAGCAACACAGTTGGAGCCTCCTTCCTCCCTGGCCGGCAGGGAGGGAGGGAGAGGAGCTGCTTCCTTTGAAACCCGGGAAATTTAAGGGACATCATCAATAAGGGACAGCAGCAGGACACAGAGCTGGGATAAGGGAGTTTCCCACCAAATAAGGGACGGTTGACAGCTATGACCCTGAGCTGTAGTCAACAGTAGACCTTGGCTTCTTTCAAGTTTAATTGCAGTAGGGGCCATTTCGGGCTGTGACATCTGAAATCTACGCTGTAATATAACCAACAGAAGGTTGCTTTGAAGCCTAATTGAGGCACAGGGACATTTTCAAAGAACTCACCCTCCCCTGCTGTGACCTCCTCCTGAAATTGTGTTCCCCCCCCACAATTAGACTTGAAAGGGGCTTCTTTTGAGCCTAATTTGACCTGGGGGGGGAGAGACCCAGGACCCCACAGGTACCAGGGAAGGCCTCTGCAGGTGTAGGTTTGCTCCCAGTGGCAATCTATGTTCTGGAAGTTGACCAATATATATTTAACATGAATTGTGCCCGTATAAGGAATCACCGTTTAGGGTTTTCAGAGGGGTAGGGTTTCAACATTTCGTCAATTTAATACCACTGTTACATATATACATATAAATATACATATACATATAAACGTACTACATTTTTACCTAAGGATTTGTTACATTTTAAGAGTTTCCAATTTTTTGTGTTCACAATAAATGCAAAAATGGTTGCCATTTTGAATTTATGGTAATCAAAACTAAGCTGATCTTATTAGCACAATTACAAAAAGAAAAGAAAAGAAAAGGGTAGTTTGAAAACAAGAATAGGAATAAAATAAAGCATATATGAAGGTGTGAGACAGAAACAGAAGTGTGTGACTGAAGTGTTTCATTATTTGAAACACTTAAAACTACATATATTCCACCAAGCTGGAATATATTTCTCCAAAATACTGCCTGAGGTTCATCATGGCACTTTCCTGAATTCTGCATGTAAAAGACTTAAAGTATATGTCAGTAAGATGATGAACCCAAGTATTGTGAAAAATCATCACAATGACAAAATCTGCAACCAATTTGCAGCTCTCCACTAGAGTGTACAATTTTTAGCCTGCTCTCTTATTTCCTTAATGTCCTAAAGGGTTAACAATTAGAAACCTCACATATGAGTTAAATTCACAATGGGAGCATAAAACTGTTGACGATGGGTGTTATCTTCTTTATTCCAAGATAGAGAACTTCAATTTACAAAACAAAACGTAAGTATAAAGGAAAATCATAGAAAAGGAAGATAGAAAAGGAATTAATGGAAAAAAATAAGAAGGGCTGCCAATTCTCTGTCTGCCAATTATGTATGTAACAATTATTCAAAATGTTCAGAATATGCACTCCAAGATAACATCTGGCTATACTATTGTCCAGCTCTTTCTTCATCTGCTAGACGAAGGTTTTTCAATCTTCATTCCCAGTCCTCTCGCATCTACCTTCCCCCCCAAAAAAGTCCAAAAGAAGCTCTTCATTTTTTATTATCATTAAATGTCAATCATAGTTCTTATATGACCCAGTATTATGGATTTCTCTACAAGGGTTCCAACAAATCCCAACAGTGTGGTAGTCCATAATTGTTATATCTTCACACCCAATTCCATATACTCCAGTCCCATTTCTCGTTGGCCATTATACTGTATCCTGATGAATGTCTTCTTCTGAGCATAAGAGGTTAATCCATGATGCCCGCTTATCTCAAAAGGGAGCTTTGACAATCAATATTTATGCCTTGGTTGCTATTGATCACTGCGTAATTATTTCCGCTGACAGAAGTGTCAGCGGTCAATGACTAATCCACTGTCTTCCTCCCCGGAAGTTCCCGGGATGTTGTTGTTTTTGTTTATTACTACTTTATATATTTTTGTGTTTTTCTATTGTTATCCGCCCCGTGATCCTTGGAGGAAGGATAGGTGTACAGTAATTTAATAAATAATAATATTAACATTAATAAATAATGCAACCAAGAATTCTATTTTCATAGAGGTGAAAATAATAAGTTCCCCTATAATAAGTTCCCCTATTGCTAGAACAGGACTTCTATGTCCCTGCTATCATTCATTCATTCGTAAACAAATAATAAATAATAAAATTTCTGAGCAAGGTTTCACACAGGTAACATCAGTGTCTTAACAGACTGTGCTTCCTTCAGCACTCGAGTCTTTGAAATGGAACTGAGAGAAAGCACAGACAGACATACACACCCACCCAGCAAATGTCTTTTTTAGTACAGAGCTCAGAATTTGATTCTATTTTCTGCACTTAGCAACCAATGAGCTGAGTAAATGTACTCCTCTTGCCACAGGGGTGAGGGGTGGGCGGAGAGTAGTGTAGTAGTTTGAGGGAATCCTGGAGCAAACGGTTTGGCCACCAGGGTCTCTGCAAGAGCGACAAAAAGGTTTGCAATGAAGATTCTAGCTAGAACTGCCCAACTGACTTCTCTTTTGTTGCGTGTCGAGGTCCCCAGGTCCATGCCAATAACTCACACATCACACAGAATTTTTTGTTTAAGATTTTTGGCATAATTTTGGCCACAACTTTATTAAAATACAAATTTGTGAGTGGTTGCTTAGGCATTGGTTGCGACTATCTGCCCCCACTGTGGGGGACAGACTAACATTCCGCACGATGCGAAAGTCAGAATAGGGGAATACACTTGGGGTAGCGACGGAGCAGGGAACCTGCCCTCAGCCCAAATGCAACCAGGAGATCATTGCTATGGCCCAAGCCCCCTTGACAGAGTGGACAAGCAATAGTTAGCCCCCAATTCCTTTAACGGAATCCCTTGGAGCAGCAGCATTAGAGGGGCAGGCACAGCCAATCCATGCCCCTCAACCAACCAAACCATAAACCAATGCCTAACTGCGAACCTTACAAGTTGTGACGATTTGCTACGCAGTAGGCAAAAACCAAATGGCCCCAGCCAATCAGCCAGATGGACAAAATTCCTACCAGGCCCCCGCTCCAAAGCAGACGACCCCATGACAGGCATAGCAAGGTCAATGCAAACAACCCTAATTCTAGGGAGGTGGGGACGTGCAATCCGATGCACGGGCGAAAAGAGGAAGCCCTAGCCCCGTGCAAGGAGTTTTAGTATTTCTGGCTGTCAATCAATAAATGGCAACATTAACTTCTTCCCAACAACAAGGGAAGCCCCAATCGCATCACTGGCCAACGATCAATTAGCCAGCCCCCCAACTTTGGAGTGTCCTGGCGGCCCCCACCGCAACATGTGCTCTCCATGAAGGAGAATACGCTTTACTTAAACAGCAGAAGATACTAGCTAGAACTGCCCAACTGACTTCTCTTTCGTTACTTAAACAGCAGCGAGACATAACAGGCTCCTTTCGAACGAGAGAAAAGGGTTCAAACGCTGTTTGGTGTGCTGTGGCAGATGGGCTCTGCTGCTTCCAAGATAACAGTAAAGAAAACCCCCCAAGAGACATACCAAAAACCCTTGAGCATTGCTAGAGTGCCTCCTGGCTGCTATTAAATCAGAGTATCTGCTTGCTCTTTTGTGGTTTTAAACTTCATATTTGTATAAATAGCAAGTTGGTTTCTTCCATCTTGGGAAGAGGTTAAAGAGCCAGCACATGCTTTTTAAAAACCAGTTCTTTTGATTACGAAAAACCAAACAAAGTTTTGCTT
Organism: Podarcis muralis; assembly: GCF_964188315.1. Classification (NCBI taxonomy): domain Eukaryota; kingdom Metazoa; phylum Chordata; class Lepidosauria; order Squamata; family Lacertidae; genus Podarcis; species Podarcis muralis. The sequence goes on from NC_135662.1 coordinate 84,844,223, forward strand.
TTCATACTGTGGCTGTGACACCCAAAAACACATGTTCTCCTCAGCTCTGTAGAGTGGATCTGCACTCCAAGAAGAGTCAAACAAAGGATAGCCATTTCCCAACTGTAAACGGATTACAAGTGAAATAAAAATGCTTTGGAGGGTTCCTTTTGTTCCTCACATAATGTATACAAATGAGTGGAAGGCCAAACAAAAACTCACATGACATTGCTGAAACAGAATTAGAAGGACAGGAAACAAGGGTAACATCATTAGAGTTAAAAGGATTTGATGATTTCGCACCAGTGAAGCACGTGTGCGCCATTTGTTGCAAGTATATAAGGATATTTGCTTATGGGGAAAAAGCCATTTTCAAGCAAAAAACAAGCAGGAAACCATGTGGATAATCTAGGAGCAACGACGTCTCAGCAGTTTTCACTAGGACAGATTTGGGAGAGTGGTTGATATAATCCAAATTGGGTTTCAGCTGCTGTTAGGTTAGAAGACTTTCCTCATGGAAATTGCTATCGAAAAACACTTGTCAGCACCTGCTTTTCGACACAAATTATTAAACTAGCTTCGCAACAAAACCATCATAATATATCTCCAAAAGACCTATAGTGTTGGGCTACAGCAGACCTCTCTAGAGAAGACCTGTGGGCACCACAAAGAAGTTCCTTCTTTGCCTTCTTCTCTTTGGCTTTACTGTTATGTACTGAAGTTCTCACCCTGGGCCAGCAGGGGATACTGTAGATAGTTCAGGTCCACATATGCAAATAAGGGATCGAAAGTGACGTCTAGTGATTGGATACTTACAGAAAGTTGTTACAGTTACGTTGTGCTGGAGTTTTATATAAGCAGGCTGGCTGAACCCTTCAGATCAGTTCTGTTCTGGCCTCTGAATAAACAAGAGCTGTTTGAAGAATCGCTGTGTCGTCTGATATGTTCACCCACAACTTAACACTTACCAATGATGTGCTCAAATCAACCTCAGCAGGTAAAGCTGGTCTACTTCTGCTCAAGCAAACACAAAGCGAAGCTGCTTACAGACCTTCCATCTGCATCATGGGGAATGCCAGCAATGGGGAGGGGCATGGCATGGAAGAGAACATGGAGGGCAGGATTTGGGTGTCTACCCTTGCCAGGGCCGGATTTAGGTTTGATGAGGCCCAAACTACTGAAGGTAATGGGGCCCTTTATATGTCCAGCTGTCCTTTGTCAACAACAAATTGCCGCTGTTTTCTGTGTTGAATATATGCTATATGGGAATTTATGGACCTCATCGGTATCTAAAGCCATTTGCACGTGTTGCCATGCAACCAGTCCCTGCAAAATGTAGGCACCCTATATAAAGAAATGAGCAAACCAGCGATGTTTTAGGGAGCAGGCTAGCAGGCGGGGCCCATTACTTACACCAAAGGAGCCTACACAACACAAAACACTGTTGCTGTATGTTGGTTTTATTTTATTTGTTTTTTTATCTTATATTTTGGAAATGCACATCCAGTGTTTTTCCCCCTTTAATTTTTTTGGGGGCCCCCAAGAGAGTGGGGACTGAAACTATAGCTTGTTTAGCTTATACGTAAGTCTGGCACTGACCACACTTTGTTCATGTGTTCAGCTGAATGCCTGAAGCCTAAGGAAATAAATCTTAATATTTAACAAAAAGGCGCGTCAAATATTTTTTATTACTTCAATAATTCACAGAATTGCAGATTTGTAAGGGGACTTGAGAGTCATCTAGTCCAACCCCATGCAATGCAGAAATGCTAAAACATCCATGGCAGATGGCCACCTGCCAGAAAATGTTTCAGCCACTGAAGTTAATTTAGAACAACAACATCAAACTGTGTGTAAGCTAGGGTTGTAGCTAACACTAGTCCTACTCAGAGTACACACACAGAAATTAAAAGGTAATAGGTAACTTAGGCTCATTAATCTCCATTTAATAAAACTTAGTCTATGCAACCCTAATTTTAGGCACAATATACTGATCAGCGTTTAATAGTTCTAAGAACTACATCATTAAGGAACTATGCGTTGTATAAATCATATTCTAGCATTAAACTGCATACACTGTTCGACAGTGGAATTTGCTGCCAAGGAGTGTGGTGGAGTCTCCTTCTTTGGAGGTCTTTAAGCAGAGGCTTGACAACCATATGTCAGGAGTGCTCTGATGGTGTTTCCTGCTTGGCAGGGGGTTGGACTCGATGGCCCTTGTGGTCTCTTCCAACTCTATGATTCTAGGATTCTAGGATTCTATGACTACTAAATGTGTGGCAACTTCAGAGGGTACGTTACATAAAGAAGAAAGCAACCGGCAGAGCAAATAGCAAAAGAGATTCTATACAATCGGAAACTTTGCTACCATTTAAAACCTTGACATTTGCTTAGATGTAAAATCCAATTTTACAGCACTAATAAATAAGGAATTATATAGGGTACTTTGAGTCCTGGAAGGCTAGCAGTGCTGGAAATTGATTCGCCATCAAGGCCAAGCAAACTATGTCTCAAGAGTGCTATAGAAAAACAAACCAGAAGTTGCACGCCATTTTAAAGCCTTTCCATTGTTCAGAGAGTTTCCCTTGTAGGCTATAAAGTGACCAAGCTACTGCTGCATCGACAGAGGCTGGCAGACAAAAACTTTAAATGTACATCCAAATGGGTGGAAATCATGTAACACAGAAGAATTATCCCCTAATACGTGATCATACAGGGCAGGCAGCGGTTCCTTTTAATGACTATTTATGGATGAAGTGGGGATTTTAATCCTCATTGCGAATTATGACTACAGAAGAAGTGACAGCCATCATTCCAGACATTACGTATGTGGTGCTAGAGTTTATTTTGTCCTATAAAATTGATTTTAATGGATCTACTCAGAGTATGGCTTAGCTGGGTATCATGATATGGGCACAATTTTACACCACCATTATGTTGTTATGGAACCAGGTGATCAGCTGCAATAAACACTTCCAAAACCCTTCTGGCTGAATGGCTTTTTAAGGATTTGAGTCTGCATGTGTGTGGCATGAAGGGTTCAAACACACCAATTTTTCTCTAAAGGGGTCTTTGTTTGCCTCATCCTCTAATTCTTGAAGACTTAGTTTGGATAGAACACCAGACCATGTTTGGAACTTCAGGAACATGCCTTTTGCTACACTCGAGTAGGACCCTGACAGAGACACATGCCCAACTGGCATGTTCCCTCCCTCCCTCCTGGTCGATCGTTCGGGAGCTTCAAAAGCTTTCTTCAGCCTGAACATCACAGCGACCAATGCCAACAGACACCGGCACACTTAGGGATCCGCAGAGTTTGCGCATCATGCGTAACAGACCTCAGCAACTCAGCATTTTGGCTAATCTACTTTATTTACATATAAACACAAACGGAGCACTGCAACATGGCTCCCTCTCTCTCTAGCATCAGACAGCAAAGAGAAAAAGAACAAAGGACACTAGTCCCACTTCACGGAACACAGTACCACAAACATCCTGCCTCCATCACTTCCCACTCTGTGGAGTCAGAACATATACCGTCATGTGACAGACAACAATCCCATGACTGCAATCATGGGGCAGGAATTCTAACATTGCTTGTGCCTCTCAACATTTCACCACACACCCTGTTTCAGTTACTTACTTCTGCCTTAGCTGCCCCATTTCCTGTGCTTTTAACTTGATATTATTTTAGTAGTTTTTAGGTCGACAAATAGAATAGTATCCAGGGAGAAAACGTTCAAGTGAGCTCTCACCTGAAGTCATGGGCGTAGTCAAGGGGGGGGCAAGGAGGGGTAGCTCCCCCCCAATAAATAAAAATCCCCCCCCAAAAGGCCTGCCACCCCTAACAAAAATCCTGGCTACACCCATGCCTGAAGTGGTTCTGACCAGAAACAAATTTATCGACTCATCGAGAACTAGACAATTGCACAAACTAACCCACTGTCTACAATTAACTAGCAATAAATCCCAGACCCAGGGTCAAGAATTTCAATATCATGAAACATTAATTTTTGAATGGGACATGTATTATAATCACCACACCGTGCTCACTTCTGGATTGTTACTTTCAAAATATAGCACTTAAATTATTACTGAATCAAACATCCTGAACCGAAAAAAATTAGGGGCTGAGTCTAATAAAGACATGGTTCTCGCAGAACGACTTGTGTTTGCACAAGACAACTTCCCATTCTCTTCTCCTCACATTCTCCCTGCAAACATCAAACTTTGGAGGGTTGGGGGAAACCCTAGGACAGATTTGGGGGTGTGCAAGGGCAGGAGAACTTCCGCCACACAAATGAAAGTCATTCTGCGAGTGCAACGAATTAATTGGATACAACCCTAAAAGACCAGTAAATACGATTTCAGAAGTCCATTCTTTCTCAGATAGGTTGAACAGCCTGACCACTGCAGTCCATGCATCGGGAACCCCAAGCCATAGCTGTCAACTTACAGATTTGAAAATAAGGGACCAGCAGCCTCAAAAATAAGGGACCAGCAGCCAAAATAAGGGATTTTAGTCAACCAGCTCCCGAGCCAACGGCAGAAAGCCCAGTCAGCCCAGCAGCCAAACGAAGCCTCAAGTGGTGGTTCCCACAGCGCAGCAAACCGGCAAAGGGGGTGCAGCAAGGAAAACCATTGTCACCTCTCCGCTGGGAAGCGCTGAGCAAAGGCGAGTCCCCAGACAATGCGGCCGATTTGATTGGCACAAGGCATGCAAGCTCCACCCCCCAGTCGTTCTTAGACTCCTTATTGGGTGAGCAACGCAGCCAAGCAACACAGTTGGAGCCTCCCTCCTCCCTGGCAGCAGGGAGGGAGGGAGAGGAGCTGCTTCCTTTGAAACCCAGGAAATTTAAGGAGCATCATCAATAAGGGACAGCAGCGGGACACAGCGCTGGGATAAGGGAGTTTCCCGCCAAATAAGGGACAGTTGACAGCTATGCCCCAAGCTTCGATTACTGCCCTTGGACCTGGTTCAGAGGCTCCAGTTGATGCAGAATGCTGATGGGGGCTGGCAAAGTGTGACACAACAGTTAAAACTTTTGTACCGGCTGCTCATCTAATACCAAGTCAGGTTCCAGGTCTTTGTATTAATAGACAAATCTTAGGTCCAGGGTACCTTAGGGAACACCTGAACCATTATATCTCGGCTCAAATGTGGAGGTCATCTGCAGAAGCATGGTTGCTCATCTTTCAAGATGGCAAGACTCATACGACAGGAACAAGAAACTAAGCTACTTTCCATTATATCTGGTTATATTAACATTTTTCTATATGAGCAACACTCAGTCTCTCCTCACTTTAGTGCTTGTATAAACTATTATTGTTTGCATCTGAACTATGCCTTTGGGTTGTGGGAGGGGAGGAGGAGTGGGTGTTCAGTTTGTAATTTTCTTTTCAATAAAAAAGTAAAAGAAACTGAGCCTTTAGTGCCATTGGCCCAATCCTGTCATTGGCCCAATCTGCCAACAGAGATTCATCAGGCACCTTCTGTTTGAATCTTTAAGCGCCTGTTGAAAACCTTTCTGTGGTACCAATGAAGAAAATATCCTTCTGTAATAGTTGATCTCTGTTCTTAATTTTTTATATCATTTTTATTGTAGGGTTTTATGTATGATTGTTGTAAACAGCTCTGATATCTTTTATGAACAGCAATACGCAGCTATTTTATAAATAAATAACAATAATTCCAGAGCAACAAATCCAAGCAACTGTTAAAGCAGAATCTTGGAAGCAACCCATTGAATGACTTTGAAAATATTTCCTTCTCTGGTCTCACCCTCTGGCTATATCAGTCTACTCTTAAAAATAAACGTTCTTCTTATGCATCGACTTGTTTGAATTTAAGTCTAAGCTAAACCATAGCTTAGCAAGAACAATCAACTGTGTGGACTTCTGGATAAGAGATTGTAATTCTGGATTTCTGGGTAAGAGATGTAAGTAATGGATTTCTGGGTAAGTAATGATGAAAATGATGATGATTTTATTATTTATACCCCACCCATCTGGCTGGGTTTCCCCAGCAATTCTGTTCTGCCTTGGTTCCGACCACACTTGGAAAGTTGTGTCCTGTTCTGGGCACCGCAATTTAAGAAAGATGTTGACAAGCTGGAACATGTGCAGAGGAGGGCAACTAAAAGATGACCAAGGCTCTGGAATCTAAGCCTCATCAGGAACAGTTGAGGGAGTTGGGTATGTTTAGCCTGGAGAAGAGGAGACTGAGAGGAGATAGGATAACCATCTTCAAATATCTCTAGGGCTGCCACATGGTAGAGGGAGCAAGCTTGTTTTCTCCTGCTCCAAAGGCTAGAAGGGAGATTTCGACTAAACATCAGGACGTACTTTCTGACAGTAAGAGCTGTTTGACAGTCGTACGGAGCCCCCGGTCGTTTCACGGACTATTGACCCGTACACCACTAATCCCCTGCCACCAACCAGGTTCTCCCCGGTAAAACACTTAGTCTCAGTCTGGTTCTCAAGTTAACAACAAAGATTGTAGTTTATTGCAAACACAAATAAACTTTAAATGCATTCGAAACGCTGTTACCCTTTACCCTCTTAGCCTTATTTTATCCTGTCTCTAACACTTCTACCTCCCCTCACACAAGAACCACCTGCACTAACCGTCTCTCTATTTCCATCTGTCTTCCAACTGCTTTTTCCCAACTGTTTAAACCTCTGGCTAAGCCTTTTTTAAAACAGGTAGGCTCCACCTCTGGGTTTTTCTATTGGTCTACCTACGCCAGTGTGGTGTAGTGGTTAAGAGCGGTAGACTCCTAGTCTGGGGAACCGGGTTCGATTCCCCGCTCCTCCACCTGCAGCTGCTGGGTGACCTTGGGCCAGTCACACTTCTCTGAAGTCTCTCAGCCCCACTCACCTCACAGAGTGTTTGTTGTGGGGGAGGAAGGGAAAGGAGAATGTGAGCCGCTTTGAGACTCCTGAAGGGGAGTGAAAGGCGGGATATCAAATCCAAAACTCTTCTATTAACCCTTTCTCTCCCCCTGTACAGACATTTCCAAAAGAACGGGCAAACGCCACAACAGTGGAACGGTCTTCCTTGGGAGGTTGTGGACTCTCCTTTATTGGAGGTTTCTAAGCAGAGTGGCACTGTGGGTTAAACCACAGAGCCTAGGATTTGCTGATCAGAAGGTCAGTGGTTCAAATTCCCGCGACGGGGTGAGCTCCCGTTGCTTGGTCCCTGCTCCTGCCAACCTAGCAGTTCAAAGCATGTCAAAGTGCAAGTAGATCAATAGGTCTGGCGGGAAGGTAAACTGCGTTTCCGTGTGCTGCTCTGGTTCACCAGAAGCGGCTTAGTCATGCTGGCCACATGACCTGGAAGCTGTCTGCGGACAAACGCCCTCGGCCTATAGAGCGAGATGAGCGCCGCAACCCCAGAGTCAGTCACGACTGGACCTAATGGTCAGGGGTCCCTTCACCTTTTACCTTAAGCAGAGGTTGGATGGCCATCAGCAGTAGGTGACCCCATCACTACAATTTTATGATTCTATGAAAGTGTAAGACAGGAGTGTTTCCCCAGGCCTGGTACCCAAGAGCTTTGTAACTTGGAGATGCTAGGGGAACAAGAACCTGATCTTCTCATTCTTCTCCCAGTGAACCCAAACCCATTCATAAGCAGTCAGAGAGCCAGAAATGAAAACCTTCCTTCTGATTGTTCCCCAATCTCTGCCCTTTACTGGAAACTCAAAAGCACTTCACAGCTGAAGACATGGAGTCTGGGGATGTTAAAGAGCCAAGTTGCATTGCAGTAAATGCACGAAGTATAAAGGGGAGGTGTGCAGTGCCAAGTACAGGAATGTGTGCAGGGAGAGAGGTGAGTGCTGCAGGACCCCATCATGGGACGGCTCTAGGTCGAGAGATTTCAACCTCCCTGGTATTTCCTGCAGAAGACACTAGTGGAATGTCAAGCTACAGAGGCTACCCATGTGAAAAAGGTCTCAGTGAAGAGTGAATAAGAAAAGGGTTTCTTTCTCAGGTCCACTCACCTGATGGTGTAGGCAGGTATCTGGGATTCAGATTTTTATAACGTCTCTATTTATAGCTGTACTTTCTTGTGTCAGCCTAACAATGATCATCCTCTCTCTGCAGAAGCTTTTAGCCAATTTCCCATGCTGCTCCTTGGCAGAATATTAGCAAAGGCTTCCATGTGGGGGTGGGGAGATAGCTTTTAAAAATGTTAAATATATCTGTTATGAGGCTTCTCTTTCGGATTCAATGCAGAGCAGGTCTTAGAGATTATTTGGAGGCTTTAAAGATTCAAATTTCCCCAAGGGCTTTTGTCAGCTTCCACCAACTTTAAGATGTCTCGTGGATTAGATGGCTGTTAATACCAAGAGATTAAACACTTTCTTCACAATATTAAGAAAGGGAACCTATGCCTTGTGTTCCAGAAGCACACTGAAAAAAGAAGCATGCACCTTCAGAAAACAATTAGACATTTATCTTAGGGTTCTAAAAAAATCCACAAACCAGTGCAACAGATCTCAATGAAAATCTTACCCGTCACCAGCTGTTGTCCAGCCAGTCCCACTGGAACCATCCCCAGGTTATTCATCGCAGTTGCCCAGGCTGCTGGTTCAGTGACTGACATATTAAGTTGTGAGGTATCTATAGCTATGCTGCCCACACCATCTGCTGCTGCAGGAGGGGGTAAAAACACCTTCTTAGTTCATAATCAAAGAAGCAAGGATGACAAGCTGCAAATTAGCAAAAAAACAAAAATAATAATCTGTCCGATTGCTGCAGCGTAGGGGTTTTTAGGACTTCTTGTTAGTCATTCTCTCCTGATCATCTGTGGGGAAACTTGCAGCACAGCAGCCAACCAACAAAAAACAGTGCACAAAGAAACCTAATCCAATAAGGGCAAAGGTTCCTATGGAAACAAATTCCCAAGGACATTGATGCATTTGCAAGAATAACCAATTTAGAATGCTTTTCAGTTTCGCACCAAAATAAAGACATTAGCAAGGTGCCAGGAAGAAAGAGCCAGGTCAAGATGGCAAATCTCAGGGAGATACCACATTCTGATTAAGAGCAGAAACGCTGAAATCCAGCGCTGAGGCAATGAATAAAATCAGACACAAAACACCACTGATGATCACATGGAGGCATTCACCTGTGGCCATGGCTCTAGAAGGTTTTCTTCAGCTTGTTCCACTTTCACTTCTTCACCTGCTACTGTTTTAACATCTTGAAATGTAAGCGCTCTTCATCCCTGGAATGGGTATGCTCTGGAAGAAAAAGAAAAACAACAATTTAAATACTGCTTTAAAATATCTCTTCAAGGTAGATTGTGGTGGGCAGTCCACCTTCTAGTCCAAGTTGGGTCTCCAGAGCAGTTTTGACCACGCACCTTTCGAAGGCATCAGCAAGGATGTTAAGGCACCAACCCCCACCCACCCTGCTTTGCTGCCTGAGAACAGAACAAATAGTGCTATATAATAACTTGTTTAATGCGCAGCCTCTGGGCTGAGCAACCTCTCAGCAGTTTACGTCTTATCAGCACCTGCACAGAGGCCTTAGCGAGCTGGCTTACACTGGATGGGCGGACTTGAGGCTACAAATGATTTTTTTTAAAAGTTAAATATTAATTGATACTGAAAGCTTGAAGAAAACTGTTGCCTGCTAAGCACAGTAAATGGGGGGGGGGGAGGCAGGAAAAACCACCTTGGGATAACTTTTAACATCCTTTAGAGTTGAGGATGGGGTGCCACACAATTGACCGAAGACCAGTTTCTTTTTAAATACGCTGGCATCGTAATGGTATTTGTATTGCATCAAAACCTGCACAGTGCAGTCCCGGGCATCTGCATCCAGTAGTAAACCCCACTGCATTTAACACTGTATCTCCCCCATCCCTGCTCAGCTGGGTCCTATCCAGCCTTACTACTGAGCCTGGCAAATCTTAAGCCCTGGGGGAAAGGGTGGGGTGCAGAGCCAGCTGTACCGTGTGCCTGGCTGAGGCGGACACTTCAGCGGCAGATCAGAGAGGGGTGGCAGACCAGGCTCTGAGCTCTCCTTCCTCCGGAGCAGCGGTTAATGGGGGGGTGGAGGAGGCAGCAGTGGAAGGGACCTGTGAAACAGTGTGGAGTTGAACTAGGATCAAGCTGCAATCCCTTTGAACTTACTTCCAAGTAAGCCTGCACAGGATCAGGCTGCCAATCCCTTTCAACTCAGTAGGACTTGCAGCTGGGTAAGCATTCATAGGATTTGGCTGCAAGCAGAGCTGTCTTTCCCATTGGTCTTAGTGGTGTATCATGCCAGGGCGCTGCCCTCTCAGGGGCACCCTAGCCAGTGGGGGAGCTGCTTTGCTGGCAGCCTCCCCTTTCCCTGCATGCCCACCAGCTGCGCCCCACCAACTATATGGCTGGCAGGCGTGCAGCTTCCTTCCCAAGCCTCAGCAGGTGGAGAGTGATCCCACAGAGGCTTAGGATGGAAGCTGCTTCCCTCCCAAGCCTCTGCATCTTCTAAAGTCGCTTGATTGCTGCCACCACACCGGGGATCGGGACGGTGGGGGAGTTTTCCATCGCCCCATCCCTTGTTTTGGAGTTTCGTTGGGGGCGGGCGCCGGAGGGATCTTTGCACCACAGCGCTGGATATGCGTAAGACGGCCCTGGCTGCAAGTCCCACTCTATTAAAAAGCAGGGCTTTTTAAAAGCAACAAGATCGGTTTGATAGAAGTGGATTGGGATCAATGGATCTGCATCCTCAAAGGGATTCTCATCTCCATTCTGTCAAAAGAAAGCGGATGGATATTCTTGGAAGTTCAATTCAGGAGAAGATTTATTTATTTTTCACTCCATTCTCCAAAATACCAACTTGCAGCTACCGTTACACATTTTTCTTTTCCTTCAAGTGTCTCCTCAAATGCACCATTTCAGTAAAAAACCAGATCCACACACATTATTCACCTGCAGCCTCAACGAAGTCAGTGAGGCTGCATTTGCTCACATAGATGCCTTTGAATCTCCCCAGAGTCAAACTTACAGGGCTGGGGCTGGGGCAGAAAAAGAGGTGACCTTGATATCAATTAAAGCATTTCAACTCCTGTTGATTTCAATGGAATAAATAAGCAAGCTGATCTTTTGCTGGAAAGTTCAGTCCAATCCCTGTATATATTGACTCTGTGGTAAGCTCCATTATGTTGAATTTGGTCTCACATGCGTACTGAGAATTGCAGCCTTAGAGGTCCTACTTCCAGAGTGCTGTCCTGCAAACCTAATCCTGCCATTGGGTCAGTTTTGTATTTTTAATTTATCAGTCCCACTGGTTTTTGTTTCAGGACCAAAGGCTAGGTTTGTGGTGGGGGCATCAAACTTTTTTTTATCATCATCCACCATCCAATTCTATGCACACTTTCTTGGGAGTAAGTGCCACTGAACATAAATGGGCATTTTTCTAAATAAGAGGGAAGGAGTCAATCTTGTCTGAAAATTATACTTGAATTCTCTTATGCAGAAGCTCTTTCCCTGACCACAGATGTGCAGAGAGTAACAGATGATCTTCAGTATGGAGACAATGGCACTCTGCACATGTGTAGCGTCACGCTTACCTAAATATGCGCTGTACAGATCCTATTGTTAGGGAAAGAGCAAGGTTCAAAATTACAACCCAGCCAAGTCAATGTGTCCCCAGTCACTGGTGAGCTGATGTCTGGGCTTAGGGTAAATGATCCCTAGCAAAGTAAAGAATGACAAACCTTTGTAAATTAGGTACCTATATTCCCCTTTGTGGCAGAAAACTAAATCTGCATCAGCATGCCTGCAAGGGGAACACACTCTAGAATGTAGCCACCATAAGCCAACAGCATGTTCTGTTTTAGGACAAGAGTCACAAACAGCGTGTTAGTTACTCTTTAAACAAACATTCTGCAGCATTATGAATAAAGCATTTGGCCTGTAGCTAGAAATGCGGCGCAGTTCACAGCTTTTACCTTGCTGGTTTTTTATAGACAACAAAGGCTTCAACCAAAGCTCTCGGGATGAAACGAAGACTTAATGGGGCTGTGTCAACTGACAACCACAGGCCAAGGCGTCGGTGGCCCAATTCACTTATCCACCTCCGTATTACTTCAACAGGCCAGAAGACCGGCAGGTAGCCACACACTTTTGAGCTCTTGGTTGAGAGTTGGCAAGCCCAGTGTGAAACCAGAAAGTCTCCTTAATAAAGTGAAAAGGGAATATTCTGAGTTTTCCAGGGTGAGGACATTGACAGGTACTCAAATGATTCTGGTCACAGGACCATGAAAAAAAAAATTTCAGCCACCAATTTAGTTCAGGCTTTCCGAGATTAAAAATAAAAAGAAACTGGCTCTTGCTGGCAGCTTGCTGAGGTATCAACAAGATTTTCTGGGGCCAGTATAGGATATGTGGATTGGGGCCTCTGCCCCGCCTGTAATCTATTGGCAACAACTGCTGCTTATGTACATACTAAATCTAAACGAAGTACCTCTGGGCAAATTAAGATGGCAAGTGGCTTTGTATAGCACCCACCTGCCCTGTTAAACAAAGTGTATAAATGCAAAATGGGAGACGAGAGGATTGATCTGGAGCCCAGCGCAAACATCCTGAGGCTCTGGCTCCCTTAACTCACCACCTAACAGCGTCTCTGATTTAGGAAAGAGCCAATCTTTGGGTCTCCACTCACCTCATTATTGGCCCTTGAGGGATGAGATTCAGATTGGAAGTGGCAAAGCTGAGAGCAGTTTTTGTCCATCATGGCATCCCCAGGGAAATAGCTTCTAACCATGTTCCATTTGCTAGTAGCATGCATCAATTTGCCAGAGAATCATTATGACTCGCGAAAGCTCAACCTACCGCCGATGGCCTAGCTAAGCACAGGGCTATACAGTTTTTGCCAATATTGTGATGTAGGCAACAGGTACACACAATTTATAGAGAGTGTTCATAATTCCAGAGACAAAATAGCAATTTAGTTCTCAGCAAGTTATGTGTTGATGTGTTATTCTCAATTCCAGCAAAGCCCAATGTGCTGTATCACTGCCCCAGTTTCTGAATAGAGCACTGATAATGTAGATGTAAGTCAAACTTCCTTCAAGAAGCAGAACACAGGAAGACATAAAAAGTCTCAAAACAACAACCTGCAAGATAAATAGCTGCTGCCTTGAGTGCTCCTTTAAATATTATTCCAGCACTATTTTAAACTAAATCCTGGTCACTGTTAATTGGTGGGTGCGCTTAACGTGTGTCAAATGTGCGGCTCTTTTTATTTTTATTTTATCATGCTGGCAGCTGCAGTCAGACTAAACCTGCATCTAAAAATAGCACAATTTGGAATTCCATTACATGATGCATTATGGAAGTCCAGTATAGTGATAACAAAAGCATATGCAGTACAAAATCATCACCCAGAGGGAAGTGAGTTTGCAAGCCTGCTGGCCGCTGTGCTGGTGATAAAAAAAACCAAAACAGATCCCGTCGTTGCACATATACAAAATGCCACCATATCTCAACAACTATGTCTCCATTTTTCATTCTGCCTAGAAGTTGGTTCTAAAATGTGCATCACTCTCCAATCTTGAAGGTAAAGGATGCTCATTGAATAAATTATACTGTTTTCTCATTTAACACACAAGAAGTCTGAACACAACCCAGAGAGAAAAACACATTTCCCCCACTCACCCCAAACTCTCTTGAAACAATAATTTTGGAATAGAAACCACCAGGGGTTTCGCCGTGTACATTTGTGTCTCTTTACATGTATGTTTGCCATCAAGATTTCAAAAATTCTGGGCTAATGACATACCTACAGTAACTAATACAACCCAAGCCAAGCATGTCAAATACCCTGATTTGCCATAAAACAAACATAACACACTTGCCACAATCCAGTTTTATTTGTGCACCAGATATACAGGCCACTGGAAGCAATGCTGTGCCCACGGATGGCATTCACATGTTCATCCTACTTATTCTCATGGGTCCCAATCCAGAGGTGGAAATTCTGGATGGAACAGCTATGAATAAATATGATTGCAGAAAACAGAGCACTGGAATAGAGGAACCGTCAGGTGGTTATTGTCACCTGTTGGGAAAAATAGCTGTATCATTTTGCATCACCAGTGGCTGGATTTATGTTTTGATTCCTTTTGAATATTAAATAAACATTTTGGTTTCTCTCTTTAGAGTTCCAAATACAATACATACAAAAGCCTCTGTTAAAAAACAGAAGGGAAAGGAAGGACTCCTGGTAAGAGATGGGTTGCACCTCAAAGCGGGTACTGTGTTTGCTAAGAGTCTCACAAACCTGATCAGGAGAGCTTTAAACTGAATCCTAGGGGGTAAGGAGACATGGGAAAACCTGGTACTGGCGATAAGAACTTCACTGATGCACAGAAAACTGAGGTGGTGTTCCAGAAACCTGCTAAAAGGCAGGGCACTACAAGAAGGAAGCAGCTGGAAAGAATGAGTCATGGTTTCAGTTGTCTCTATACTAATGCACAGAGAATGGGAAACAAGCAAGACAAATTAGAGCTTTTAATACAGGATGGCCAATGTGATTTAGTAGACATTACTGAAAACTAGTGAAATGAAACTCATGACTGGAATGTTCCAAAGGAATAGATCAAACAGGAAGGGAGGAGGAGTCACACTATATGTAAAGGATGAATACACTTGTGATGAGATCCAAGACCTAGAACATGGAAGGCAGATCAAAAGTATATAGGTAAAAATTATACGAGAGGGAAACTACAGAAACCTTACTGTGAGGGTCTGCTATAGACCTCCAGGACAGACTGAAGGCTTGGACGATGCCTTCCTAGGCCAGATTAATAATAGTAATAGTAACAATACTAATAGTACTGCTCTATTCTCTGATAGCTGGTGGTTGCTGCCCAAAGGGCATCATTGGGTTGTGTCGGGCTGGCAGCACCTGTCCGCAACACCACTGTGCCAGGTAAGCGCAAGCATACTTACATTCTCTCTCTCTTTAAGAATGCATACTCTATTTGGAATATGGTTGATTCACATTTTTAAAAAATTAAGGAATGCACGGGGGCATTATACTCTGCAATGCAGGACTTGCAGTAGTGCATACTTGCGTGATCAGTAGCACATACCTGAATCAGGATGAATAAATTAAGTAGAACTCTACATGTTACTGTCAAACGTTTTTGAGTTTGTAGTGAAGCTCAAAATAGTAAATTTTCATATATATTTTCACTGCCTTTTTTCTTTTTTACAAAAACAAGTCTGCAACCCTGAGATCTGAATGTTACTGTGCTCTAAGTACCAGGTCACATTTCACAACTGCCTCAGATCTCACTTTTCTGTCCTGAGCGAAGGAGTCCTTTTTATTTCCCAAAATGCTTCTGAATGCTACAGAAACAAAAGAAAACCCAGCAATGTTTATCCATCACCAGAGAAAATTAGCTGAAGTAAAGGACAAGTCATCCAACAATGAATCCCAGTTAAAAGCTTAGGCTAAAACTTAAAAACAGTTTAAAAATGGAGAGGAGGGACTCACGAGTTGTCTGTATTTTTCCTATTCCTGGGTATGATTTTTATATATATATAAAAAAAATATCTCTGGAACTTTATTCAGTGAAAAATATCTCTGGAACTTTATTCCGTGATTTAAGGTACCTCTCGCTGTCTCTCCTGCGAAGTGTTTACTCAGCAGCCGGATCTGCATATCACATGAAGGATCCTGTTATGTGTTCCCTGCAGCACCTTCTCACTTTCTGCCACAGAGGCATCTCCCAAGAGCAATTGTCTAGCTAACATAAAAAGGCATTTCTCAGCTGCCAATGGCAAGCAACCAAGCTGCAAAGATCTCAGTAGCTCAGTCCTTATCTTCTTGGTATGCCTTTTACATAAGCGTGCAAAGCTTCTGTCTTCTCAGACAAAATCTGATTTTTTTCAAAAAATCGCTACCGTATTTTTCGCTCTATAAGATGCACTTTTTCCCTTCTAAAAAGTAAGGGAAAATGTGTGTGCATCTTATGGAGCGAATGCAGGCTGCACGGCTAAGCCAGAACAGGGAGAGGGAGCGCTGCTTCGCCGGCTGTCCCAGAAGCCTCCACAGGGCACGGGGATGAAGGCTTCGCGCAAAGCTAGACCAGCTATCCCAGCGGGTATCCCAGAAGCCAGAATAGCAAGAGGCTATCCCAGAAGCCAGATCCCTCTTGCTGTTCTGGCTTCTGGGATTCAGAATCCCCCCCCCCTTATTTCCTCCCCCCCAAACTAGGTGCGTCCTATCATTTGGTGCGTCCTATAGAGCGAAAAATATGGTTTCATTCTACAGTTTGCTCAGGCTGCTGTTACAGGGCCTCTTGCAGACTACCTTTGCCTGGCATCCCATAAGCCAAAGTTGGGCACACTGGTGAGACGAGGGCACTCCAACTGGAGGGCTTAGCTTTACCCTCTTAGCCTTTGTTTCTTCCTGTACTATTATGTGTGTTGTTGTTGTTGTTGTTGTTTAGTCGTGTCCACCTCTTCATGACCCCATGGACCAGAGCACACCAGGCACTCCTGTCTTCCACTGCCTCCCACAGTTTGGTCAAACTCATGCTGGTAGCTTCGAGAACACTGTCCCACCATCTGGTCCTCTGTCGTCCCCTTCTCCTTGTGCCCTCTATCTTTCCCAACATCAGGGTCTTTTCCAGGGAGTCTTCTCTTCTCATGAGGTGGCCAAAGTATTGGAGCCTCAGCTTCAGGATCTGTCCTTCCAGTGAGCACTCAGGGCTGATTTCCTTCAGAATGGAGAGGTTGGATCTTCTTGCAGTCCATGGGACTCTCAAGAGTCTTCTCCAGCACCATAATTCAAAAGCATCAATTCTTCGGCGATCAGCCTTCTTTATGGTCCAGCTCTCACTTCCATACATCACTACTGGGAAAACCATAGCTTTAACTATACAGACCTTTATTGGCAAGGTGATGTCTCTACGCACACCTCCAAATGGTAATCAGACTTAGCTAATCAGACTTTGCGTAGGCTAGCTATGCAGCTGAGGTTTTCATATGCTTTAAGTAGGCTAGTCCTGTGCTCGCTATGTGCTGCTGCTGTATGGTAATCCTTGCTGCAAACGAATAGTCTTCTGTACCTGCGTAGTCTTTACCTCAAAATGTGCTTCTCGCTTCTGAATCAGAAACAGCAGTTGCCCTTGGGCAGAATCTGCTGACAATCTAGAAGGGCCATCCCAACAGGGCCATCCCAACAGAGAGCCAGTGTGGTGTAGTGGTTAAGAGCGATAGACTCGTAATCTGGTGAACCGGGTTCGCGTCCTCGCTCCTCCACATGCAGCTGCTGGGTGACCTTGGGCTAGTCACACTTCCTTGAAGTCTCTCAGCCCCACTCACCTCACAGAGTGTTTGTTGTGGGGGAGGAAGGGAAAGGAGAATGTTAGCCACTTTGAGACTCCTTAGGGTAGTGATAAAGCGGGATATCAAATCCAAACTCTTCTTCTTCTTCTTCTTCTTCTCTTGAGCTCTTACAATCCACTGATTCAGCCCCTTGTACATGGTGGCGTAGCAAGGTCAGGTGGTACCCGGCACAGAATTTTTTTGTCACCCTCCCACATGGAAATTCCCCCTTCCTCCCTCCACCTCCCCCATCAAAGAAAGTCGTGCAGGCAGCTATCTGATGTAGATCCTGCCTTTTCCCCCTCCCTCCCCCCGTCAAAGAAAGCCGTGCCCTGCCCTCCTCCAGCAGCCTGGGAGTGCAGAGGGCAACGGCGCGCCGCCTGCCCGCGACTCCCAAGCCTCCCCTGGGCTGTCAAAATGAAGGGGGAAGGCCGCCGGCAAAGCGGTTCAGGGTAGGCTTGGGAGTCGTGGGCAGGTGGCGCACCGAATGTCACCCCCTTCAGTGTGTGTGTGCGTGCAGCCGTGCTCGAAGCTGTGCTGCTGCTCATGAGGCAAGGCAGAGTCCCCCCCCCTCAAGGGCTGGACATGGACGGGACAGGCAGGGAGAGCCTGGCTGATGGCTGGGAAGGGGACGCATCACGATGCAACTCAACCATGCTTGGTTCCAGAGGCAGGGTCGAGTTGCAATTTGTCACCCCCCCTCATTGATGGCACATGGGGCAGCCCGCCCCCTCACCCCCTTCCTCTGTCAGTGCTTGTAGTCATACCTCATGTTACATTTGCTTCATGTTACGTTTTTTCAGGTTGCGTCCCATGGTGACCTGGAAGTACAAGAAAGGGTTACTTCCGGGTTTCGCTGCTCGCGCATGCGCCGCAGTGCTAAATCACGCCTTCGTGCATGCGCACAAGCACCAAATCGCGCTGCACAGATACGGCGCTTCAGGTTGTGGGCTTTACACGTTGCGAACGGGCCTCCGGAACAGATCCTGTTCGCAACCAGAGGTACCACTGTACATGCAAAC